>NC_007088.5:1651723-1686723 GCF_000004695.1 Dictyostelium discoideum AX4
ACCACAAATTCAACATCATCACCATCATCGTCTTTAGCATCTTTAAACAATAACAACAACAATAATAATAATAATAATAATAATAATAATAATGAACCAAGTAAACCTCTTTTAATTTTTCCTTCAGTTTCATTAATTAAAGAAAATGCTATTTCAATCATTGATAATCCAACTATACCTACATTTGACTATGAGGATATTATAGCTAGAACTATGAAACAAATGAAGTTGTCAGAACAATCAAAAGCAGATCCACCAAAAACAGCAACAACAACAACGACAACAACTACTGCAACTACAAAAACACCAGCAAATACCCCAACACCCCCTAAACCATTACCACCACCAACAGCATCATCATCATCACCACCAAAGAAATCACCTGTAAATATTAGCAACACCACCACCACCACCACCACCACCAATAATAATAATAATAATAATAGTAGTAATCCTAAAACTCCAAATGGAAAAGAAGGTGGATTACCAGATCTAAATAATAACTGCCCAGTTTGCGGTATTTCATTTAAATCTATTGGAAAGGATTGGCCATCAATTAATAAACATATCGATGAATGTTTAACCTTTAATTTATTGGATAAAGAGACATTAGAGTAAGTAATAGTAGTAGTAGTGGCAGCAGACATCTTTAATATACTGACAACAAAATACCTTTTACCAGAAATTTTCATAACTAACTTTTTTAATTTTTTATTTTTAAAATTTAATAGTCCAAAAGCCAAATCAACAACTATTAAATGTCCTTACAGTGGATGTAAAAAGTCAATGACAACAGTAGAATTTATAAATCATTGTAATGAAAAGCATTTGCTAGACGATGTTCATAATTATAAGTGTCCTTTATGTAATGAAAAGGTAATTTATTATATTTTTATTTTTATTTTTATTTCCAAGATTTCCCCAGATTTTAACACCTATTTTTTTTTTTTTTTTTTTTTTTTTTTACAGTCACCAAATTTAATTAGCCATCTAAGTAAAACACATATAAGGGTTCAACAAAAACAAGTTGGTGTTGGTTATTCAACAAGTGTACTTGAAAATGATTTAAGTGAAGATATTGAATGTCCAATTTGTCTTGAAGAGTTCACAAAAGGTCAAAATGTGGCCCGTTTAGAATGTTGGTGCATATTTCATACAAATTGTATTTCTGAATATTTATTAAAATCAAAGAAATGCCCAGTCCATAATTAACTTATTTAAAAAGAAGAACAAAAATAACTTTTTTTAAAAAAAAAAAAAAAAAAAAAAAACAAAAGAAAAAAAAAAAAAAAAACAATAATTAATAAATACGTATAATAACAACACAGGTAATAGTTATTATTTATAATTAATCAAAATCCACAGATTTTCAAATTCCTTTTTTTTTTTTTTTTTATAAAACTAAAATAAAATTTATTACACAAATAAAAAAAAAAAAAAAACATTCTTTAAAAATTGGGAAGAGGAGTTATTAATGTCTTTATTTTTTTAAATTGCTTATTATTATTTTTAGAAAAAAAAAAAAAAACCAAATTCGGTTGGAAATAAAAATGAAATATAAATTAATTTTAATTAATTTTTCTCTTTTTTTATTTTATTTTTTTTTTTTTTTTTTTTCAACAATTTCTTGAGAAATCAATTTTAGGAATTTTTTTTATATAAATTCAAAATTTTTTTTTTTTTTTTATTAATTTTAATTATTATTATTATTACTATTATTAATCCTATAATTCAAATGTAAAAATGTTAAACCAAGAAGAAAAAGAAATTAATAAATTATCATCTGTTTTTGTTGGAAAACTAGAAAATGATAAAATTGATCAAAATAAAAATCAAGTTGTAATTTCGATAGGAATGAAAAAAAAAGATAAAAAGGAATTAATAAAATCCATTCAAGAAAGTAATGGAAACATAAATGAAATTTCAATAAAATTATCAAAAAATACTAATACAACCATAACTGAAGAAAAAGATAAAAAAATAGATGAATTAGAAATGAAAATTAAAGAAATGGAATTAAAATTAAAAGAAATGAAATTACGTTCAAAAAAACAAAATTTAAGAATAAGGAAACAAGATCATTTAATTATAGAAATTAATAATAAAATTAATAATATTATTATAAATTCATCATCAATAATTACCACACAAACTAAAGATAGTAATTTTATTAATAATAATAATAAAAATAATAATAATAATAATAATAATAATAATAATAATATGAATAATAATAATAATAATAATAATAATAATAATAATAATAATAATAATAATAATAGCAATAATAATATCAATAATAGTAATAATAGTAATAACTCAATTTAGAATAAAAATAATTTTATTTGTATTATATTAAAAAAAAAAAAAAAAAAAAAAAAAAAAAAAAAAAAAAAAATTAAAATGTTGTTTAAATATTTACATTATTCATTGTAATTTTTATTTTTTTTATTTTTTTTTTAAAAAAAAAAACTTGAATTTTCATTTATTTTATATGGGCTTGGAACTTAATCCTCATTTTTTTATGACGTGGTTGTATCCTAAAATATTTGAGGAAATTATTAAAAAAATTAAAAAAATTAAAAAATTCCAATTCACATAAAACCAAAATAAAAATTTAAAAATAGAGTAGCTTTGTGAAGTCATTCTTTGCTGGTTTTTATTTTTAATTATTTTTTTATTTTTTTTTTATGATTTTTTTCCATTTTTTTTTTCCATATAAAAACATTTTTTTTTTTTTTTTAATTTTTTTAATTATTACCAAATAATAAATTTATTTATCTATATTAAATAATATATAAAAAAAAAAAAATTCCAAATATTTATTTTAATTAATTTTAAGGTATTTATTAATATTTTTAAAATCATCACTGTTTTTTTTTTTTTTATTATTATTTAAATTATTTAAAATTAATTACTTCCCTTCATTTTTAAATATAAAATCCACAAACTTTTACCTCTCCCAAAAAAAAAAAATTTTTTTTAATTTTTTTTTTTTTTTTTTTTTTTAAATTTTTTTTTTTTTTTTTTTTTTTTTTTTTGAATTTTTTTTTTTTTTTTTTTTTTTTTTTTGTTGATTTTTTTTTTTTTTTTAGTGGTGTATTTGTAAATTAAAAACAACAATAATAATTAATTATATATTAACATTAAATCAATATTCAAAAAGGCATTATAAATAAAATCGATTTTATTTTATTTTTTCCCTTTTTTGTACAATAACAATTATCAATAACGCAAAAAAAAAAAAAAAAAACAAACAGATCATAAAAAAACAAACAAACAAACAAATACATAAAACAAAATGAGTAACGCACTTCCACTTGATGAATGGGTAGAGACTGCACGTCAATGCAAATATTTACCAGAAAATGATTTAAAGAAACTTTGTGAAAGAGTTAAGGAACTTTTATTAGAAGAATCAAATGTACAACCAGTTAGAAGTCCAGTTACCATTTGTGGTGATATTCACGGTCAATTTTATGATTTATTAGAATTATTCAAAACCGGTGGTGAAGTACCAGATACAAACTATGTTTTCATGGTAAGTTGTTTTTTTTTTTTTTTAATGTGTAGGATCGATTACTAATAAAAAAAAAAAAAAAAAAAAAAAAAAAAAAAAAAAAAAAAAAAAATTTTATCTTTTTTTTTTTTTTCTTTCTTCTCCTTTAAATAGGGTGATTTTGTCGATAGAGGATATTACAGTTTAGAAACATTTACATATTTACTTGCACTCAAAGCTAGATACCCAGATAAAATTACATTATTAAGAGGAAATCATGAAAGTAGACAAATCACACAAGTTTATGGTTTTTATGATGAATGCCAACAAAAATATGGTAATGTAAATGCTTGGAAATATTGTACAAGTGTTTTCGATTTCTTAACTTTAGCTGCTGTAGGTTTTTTTTAAAAAAATAATTTCTATTTTTAATAATTTCTATTTTTATAAAAAAAAAAAAAAAAAAAAAAAAAAATAACTTTTTTAAATCTAACTTTTTTATTTTTTTATTTTTTATTTTTTTTTTTATTATTATTTATTTAAAATTTCTACCTTTAGATTATTGATGGTAAAGTACTTTGTGTTCATGGTGGTTTATCACCAAAAGTACGTACTTTGGATCAAATTAGAATTATTTCAAGAAATTTAGAGATTCCACATGAAGGTCCATTCTGTGATTTAATGTGGTCAGATCCAGAAGATATTGAACAATGGCAACCATCACCAAGAGGTGCAGGTTGGTTATTCGGAAGTAAAGTCACTGCAGAGTTTGAACATATCAATGGTCTTAACCTCATTTGTCGTGCTCATCAATTGGTACAAGAAGGTTATAGATATATGTTTGATAATAGTTTAGTCACTGTTTGGTCTGCTCCAAACTATTGTTATAGATGTGGTAATGTCGCTTCCATCCTTTCACTCAATGAAAACTTGGATAGAGATTTCAAAATTTTCCAAGCCGTTCAAGAAGAAAGAAATATACCAACTCGTCCAACTATGCAATATTTCTTTTAAATTATTAATTTTATTCATCATTTAAAAAAAAAAAAAAAAAAAAAAAAAAAAAAAACTAATAACTTGTCATCAACATTATAACAATACTCATCATCACCACCAAACAAACAATATCTTTATTTTTATATCCCCCCTTTTTTTAGAAGAAAAAAGTAATATTAAGTTTTTGAAAAAAAAAAAAAAAAAAAAAAAAAAAAAATATAATAAAATATTTATATTAAAAAAATAATAATAATAATAATAGTAATAGGTATTTTTTCCTAAATATGGTTTATATATTTTTTTACAGCAAAGAATACAATAAAGAGTGTTGATACTATTATTAATACTAATTTTGGAATTTCAGGTGGTACTCCTATAGTTTCAGTATCCATAATGAGATCAAAACTTTGATATTTATAACCATCATTTTTTACAAATGATGGTGTGATTGCTAAATTAATTGCATCAATCATAATAATTGAGCATGGATTATGTTTAATTCTATTAAGTTCATATGATTCCTTTTTTTTTTCCCCCAAATGTATAAATAATTTAAAAAAAACAATAAATTAATATATATATATATATATATATATATATATATATATATATTGAATATATATATATATATATATTGATGATAGTATAAAACAATATTAATAATTTACATACTATAACATAAGAACTGGAATCAGTCTTAAATTTAATAATTTCAGTATTTAAAAGGTCTCTTGATTTTGGTTTTTCATCTTCATTCAATTTGAATTTATTTAAAACCTCTGTAGTTATTAAAGGGTTATCAAAAAATTTGATTCTATAATCTGTTGGGCTCTTTTATAAATTTAAATTTAAGATTTTTAGTAAAATGGTTTGAGTTTTTTTGGATTTGTTTGAACAAAAAAAAAAAAAAAAAAAAAAAAAAAAAAAAAAAAACATACTGTTGCTGGGTATGATATTCTTAATGCATATTGAGTATTTGGTTTAAGATCTTTTAATAAAAAATATAAAGTATTGTTATTATTATTATTATTATTATTATTATTATTATTATTATTGTTTTTACTACTAAATTGTTCTGGTATTGATTTTATAACAACATCTCTCAAACCACCAAGGTCAGGTTTTAATAAAGTAACTTTTTCAGATACTGATTTAGGAATATATGTAAAACATGAATCTTTTGAATTTATTTTGCTTTGATCCTGTAAAGCATTTAAAAATTTACAATTAACTATAATAAAAAATGTAATAAGAATATTTTTCAAAATTTGTTTATTATTGACCATCATGAAATAAAATTTGGGTGTCTTAAATGAAAAAAAAAAAAAAAAAAAAAAAAAAAAAATTTCACAATTTTTTATTCAACTTTGAGAAAAGTTTTGTTGAGCAAGTAACAATGCTTTCAGTTTATAAAAATGATTTAGAAAAAATAAAATAAAATAAAATAAAATAAAAATAAAAATGAAAATGAAAAAAAAAAAAATTTAAATAATAATAATAATAATAAAAAATATTTTAAAATGAACATATTAATGTTTTTGATGATTTTCCCATCATTCAAAGATTTTTTGGAACAAAAATGCCACCTTTTTTTTTTTTTTTTTTTTTTTTTTTTTTTTTTTTTTTTTTTTTTTTTTTTTAGGTTTTTTTTTTTTTTTTTTTTTTCAATGTTTTTTTTTTTAATTTTATTTTTAGACATTGTATTGTTTTTTTTTTTTTTTTTTCAAAAACCACACACACACACACAATCAACGTTGTCAAAAAAAAAAAAAAAATAAAAATAAAATAAAATAAAAAAATAAAATATTTATTTTATTTAAATCATAATATTAATTAAACCACACTAAATATAGCATTTCATTTATTTATAATTTTTTTTTTTTATTGTATTGAAATTTTTTTATTTTTTTTTATTTTCACTCGCAACAAAAGACATTATATGAAATAACATTTACTTTTTTTTTTTTATTTATTTATTTAAAATAATTTATATTTTAGAATATAAATTAAAAATAAAAAAAATTATAGTCCCTAGATTTAGTTATTATAATTATTTATATGTACCTTAAAAAAAAAGGAAAGAATAATTATAATTTCTATAAAAATAGTAAAAACTATATTGTAATAATAAAATAATAATAGTAATAACAGTAATAATAATAAAAATTAAATAATAAAAAAAAAAAAAAAAAAAAAAAAATGTCAACTGGATTATTAAATAAAGTAATTTCATCTATTTTTCTTGGTGGATCAACTTACTGTCATTGGGTTGGAGAAAAGATTAAAATGTTTTCATCAATAATAGGGGATAGTTTAAATGAAAGAGTTGAAATAATTAAATTATTTGAATATTCTTCACTCGAATTTGAAAAGCAAGATACTTTAGAAGCTATTAAAAAGGGTAATTTAGATTCTATTTTATTTATCATACATTTAAATTTTTAACATTAATATTAACATATATGTATGTGGTTTTTAATCTCAATTTTAGGTAACTTTCTTACATTTTTATTATTTATTTTGGTTTTAACATTGTTAATTATAATTGATAAAAGATATGGATTTCAAAGTAGAAGAAAGAAACAACAATTAAAGAAAGGAATTAGTATTAGTAGTGGTAGTATTGGTAATAATATTAGTAATAATCTTCCAATGGCAATGGGAGGAATTAGAAATAGATATAAACATAGAACTAGAAAATCAATTGGGTCATCGTCAGAGATGAAATCACAAATACCCGATATCCAACTCCTCCAAAATAAAAGAAATCAAAGGGAAAGTTTACATATTCAACATCAATTAGAAAATGATATCTACAATAAAAATAAATTAAAACAATCTCTTCAAGGTACTCAATTATTATTAACAAATAATATTGAAAATGAAAAAGAAATAAATAATAATAATAATGAAAATAGTGATAATAATGATGATAATAATAATATTGAAAATAGTAGTAAAAAGAGTGATATTGGTAAAAACAATAATAATATTAATTTAACAACACTTAATGGAGTTGGTGGTAGTCAAATGTTTAAAAGTTTTAGAGATAGTGAAAATGGTAGTTTTATAAACTCAAGTATGGAGAGTATTAATAGTTTAAGTACAAGTAGTTTGGAGGGTAGTACAAATAGATTATTGACATCACAGGAAAGTGACGATAATTTATTACACTATCATCAAGAAGAGGCAAGAAAGTTAGTGAATCAAAGTATTAGAGATAAATCCAAAGCTAAACAAAGGGCTACAATTTTAAATTCACCATTATTAGAGGACTTATATAAAGATAAAAAAGCAAATGCTCCACCACAATTTAAACGTATCAGATCTTCAAAAAAGAATAATTGTTATTCTTATCAATCTTCATCATTATTTAATTCAAATACAATTACACGTAGTAAATTAAATAATAATAGTAATAATAATAGTAATAATAATAATAATAGTAATATTAATAATTCACCATTACCAACAATTGGTGTAGTGCAACCACCAATTTCACAAGCATTATCATCATTTAATAATAATTTTAATACAAATTCATTTAATAGTAATAATTTATTACCATTTTTTAATGCAAAAATTGATACAACCAATTATATTCCAACTCAAACATTTGGTTATAATTATAAAGGTGTAAATAATTTAAATAATTTAAATAATAATATAGATAAAATTAACAACAATAATAATAGTGAAAATAATAAAAATAATTTTAATGGTGTAAAAAGTGCCCCATTATCTCCAAATCATCATTTAGTTGAAATCGTTGAATATAAAGTACCAACATTATCACCATTCATATTAAAATCAACTCCAAACCAACAACAACACTCACCAACTATAAATAATTGTAGCATTTCAAATAGTAACAGTTTAAGTAGTAATTTATTATTATCAGTTGATGAATTTTTAGAAAAGAAAACAAAAGAACAAGAAATTATAAATAATAAAGTTATAATTGATAATAATAATAATAATAATAATAATAATAATAATAATAATAATAATAATAATAATAATAATAATAATAATAATAATAATAATAATAATAATAATAATAATAATAGTTTAATACCGCCAACATCATTAAATTTTAAAAATATTCGTATTAGTGATCATGGTGAAAAAGTTACATCGCCTTCAGCCTTAATGAATCAACATAACCATATAATTTCACCAACAACATCACCTTCTAAACCGCCTAAAAATAGGTCAAAATTATTAATGTCAAATTATCATGAAGATGGTTTAAATGAATTAATCAATTCTAATAATAATAATAATAATAATAATAATAATAATAATAATAATAATAATAATAATAATAATAATAATAATAATAATAATAATAATAATAATAATAATAATAATAATAATAGTAATAGTAATAATAGTAATAATAATAATAATAATAATAATAGTAAGATAACACCACAACCACCTAAAAATATATCATTAAGATTTGCAAGTTCTGCTATTTCAACACCAAAAGTTGAAAGTGATGAGGATGATAGTAATGATGAAAGAGAAGAGGAAGAAGAAGAAGATGATCATGAAGAAAATGACAATGGACTTGAACAAAAAGAAGATAAAAAATTTAATCAAGATGAAGAGCATGATAAAATTGAGCAATTATATAAAGAGAAATCATCTTCAATTGAACAATTAAATAAATTATTAGAACAAACTACAAATAAAACATCATTATCATCATCATTACCACCATCACCACCAATAATTCCATTTTCAACAAATACAATAAATAATAATAATATTAATAATTTTCCATTTGATTCAATTAAATCAACATCAACAATAACAGCAGCAACAACAACACAAATAATTAATAATAGTGAAAATGATATAAGTTTAAATGATAATGAAGAAGAAGAAGATTATTGTGATAGTGATATTGATGGTGAAGATTTTTCAAGTGTAAATATTGATTATAATGAAAGATTTCAAGAGATTATGGAAGATTTAAGAAATATTGATTGTAATTCATTACAAAGCGAAAAGATTAAAGTTAATAGTCAATTCATTGCGTTGACACAAGATTTCGTTTATGCATCTTCAACCTTTGGAAAAGTAATTATCTCTGAGAGATACTTACCAAATAGTGAAAAGACAATTCCATCGATTGATATTGGTGGATTGGCAGGTGGTGATAAATTCATTGTCCATGGTATACTATTCAAGTTTGCAATTGATCGTGAAGAATTTTATGGTAGCGATTATGCATCAATGTGTGTTGGTGGTCATGAATTAAAGGGATTGATCAATGTTTTCAATTGTAATGTCTCGAATCTAAGTTTACCATTGATGGCATTGGTTGATTATAGAGGCTTCAGAGTTATTGCAATGTCAATTTTACCAGTGGAGAAGGATTCAATCTATTATGGTTCAAATGATTATGGTTTGACAATTCACAATGAAGATGAGTATCTTTCAAACAAGGTAAAAGAGGTAGCAACACTATTGAATATTAAAGGTCATAGATGTGGTGATAATGGTACCTTTTTACATTCACCAGCAGATTTAGAGGGTCATCGTGGTTTTGATGGTAGATATTATCTATTGGATTTCGCAAGACTTTACCCACCTGAAGCACCAAGAAAAGAGATTAAAATGGGTCATCTCTATAGATTATTAAGACCAGAATTTGTTAGAAACTATAAGAAACCATTATGTTCAGATTCTTTTTCACGTTTCATTAGAGGTCATAATGAGTTGGAGCATAATAGTGAAACTTTGGAAGCAACAAGTTATCTATTGAATACAACGATACCAGAATTGGTGGAAGAATTGAATGGTGTTGAAATATCTACTTCAAATGTTTACACTTTTCCAATCACAGAATCACTTCATAGAAGTGGTGTTAATGTTAGATATTTAGGTTACATTCGTCAATCTTGTCAATCATTGGATATGAAATCATTGATTTTCATTGAAATGTGTGCACGTGTAGTTAAACAACAACTTCGTCAAAAACTTCGATTCAAAATGAAACAAGCAAAAATTCCATTGGAAGCACCTTATCGTCGTTTAATAGTTACCTACCTAAATAGAATTCTTGGTATAAGTGATAAATCTGATTTATTTTGGAATGAACGTATGAAGAAATATTTAATGAAAAAATTTGATAAAGGTTTATTTGAAGATGAAATTCGTGGTGATTCTTTAGTATTGGGTTTATCATCATTTTCAGATCATTTAATTGATGGAAAATATTTATTATTTAAAAGAATTCAAAAGATGACCGGTTTAAAATTCACTCATCGTATTAATGAAGAATTTAGATTACAACCAAATTGTTGGTTACTTCGTGGTGAGAATCCTTTGGATATAAATGATTTGGATGAAATTGGTATTCGTGTCAAATATGTACCATTTATGAATGTGGCTCAAGGTTATCTATTTAAAGTTAAGGGTGAAATGTTATTCAATAGTGGTGATCCAATCGCAGCAAATCGTTTCTTTAAAATGGCTTTGGAAAAATTAGAGACTGCCTTAGAGACTGATCCAAACAATGCAGATACACTTTGCACAATGGGTGAAGTTTATTCACACTTGGGTGTTGGTGATATGCAAGGTGTTTCGGAAATTCAATTCTCTGATAGAAATAATCCAGATATCGATAAAGCTTTTGAATATTTTCAACGTGCAATCTTTTCAAATCCAAATCATACTGACTCTCTCTTTAGATTTGCTCAACTTTTAGAACGTTGTGGTGAATATGATTCCGCTGAAGATTATTATCTCTCCTCTTTGATTACCAATCCAAATAATATCGTTTGTTTACAAGAGTATGGTAATTTCCTTCAATCTGCTCGTGGTGATTGTGTTGCTGCTGAACAATTCTTTATGCGTGGTTCTGTTGATCATCAATATTTACATAATCTAAAATTAAAACAACCTTCCTCAAATATTAATATTAGAAGTTCAAGTGGTTTATTAAAAGTTAAATCAAGTTCAAGTACAACAAGTAGTAATAATTTAATACCTCTTAATTTTGGTTCTTCATCAAGTGGTAGTAATAATTCAATTAGTTATGATTATTCATCTTCAAATTCTTCAACAACTTCAACAAATTCAACAAATTCAACAAATTCAACAAATTCAACAAATTCAACAAATTCAACAAATTCAACAAATTCAACAAATTCAACAAATTCAACAAATTCAACAAGTAGTAATTCTTCTTCACCCTCTTCATCAATAATTAATAATCAAAATAATACAAATAATAATAATAATAGTAATAATAATAATAATAACTCACAATCATCATCACCATCAACACTTAATATGAGAGGTAGTGGAAATAATATTTTCAATAATGATTTAAGAGGTAGCGGTGGTGTTATTAGATTAACCCCACCATTTTTAGGTTTAAATGGAAAAAATGAAAATTATCGTGATCAAGGAATTGACTTAACTCCAATAAGGGAGAATAATATTAGGAAATCAAATGGGTCAACTCCAAGTCATTCTCCAAGAGGTAGAAGTGGTAGTTTTGGTCTTTATGGTGGTAGAGAAAGAGACAACAGTGCTGGTAGTAGTGGAAATAATAGTGACGGTGAATTATCCTCTTCTCCATTACAAAGAAAATTTATGGTTCTCTAAATAATAAAAGTTGTTTTTTTTTTTTCATTAATAAAAACATTTAAATTTGACAAACATATAATTGACTTAAATCTTTTTTTTTTTTTTATTATTAATTATTTATTTTTTTATCTTTTTTTTTTTTTTTTTAAAAAATAATTGGTAAATTTTAAAAATAATAATTAAAAAGAGTTTAAGCAACTATAGGGTAAGATGCTGCTGTGACAATCCCACATTTTCCTTTAACTCCTCTTTTAACTTTGAAAAAGCCATTTGTTCCCCAGCTTTTTCCCCAAGAATTTTTCATTAAAAAGTAATCTACACCATTTTCATCAGTTCCATATCCAATTGCCAAAACAGCATGTATGGTATTCCATGGGTCACAAGAATCACTATAATATATTCCACCACTTAAATGTTGAAATTCTTTAGTTGACGTATCAATTGGAACTGCAACAGGACCATATAAAGCAATTGCTTCCATTAGAGCACTTTCATCAAATTTTGGAATCATTACAAATCCAGATACCTTTGCTTCTTTTTCACTTTGATTAAATTTACAAACTTCATCCTTTCCTGTGTATGGATATTGTGATTCCAAATTAACACCACCACTTGAAATGATATATTTAAATGCATCATGCATCCATCCAGTTTTACAACCTTTTGGGCCGAATGGTGTTGCGCAATCCACCAAATTTTGTTCACTTAAATCCAATAATTCACCATATTTAATATAATAGTGGCCTTCTAGAGCTCCGAGTGCACTAAATGACCAACATGATGCACTAATTATTTTTTGAAAAATAAAAAATAATAGAGTTTAATTTTATTAAAATTTACTGAAAATAAAAAAAAAAAAAAAATTTCCAACAATATTATTAAAAAAGTAATAATTACCATGATCCTTGGTTTTTTACTTTACCCACAGCTCCATGATCTCTCCAATCAAATGATTTTGGAATTGTTGCATTAACATTATGTTTAAAAGGTGTTGCTTTAATATCATTAATTGGTCCAGATCTAGGTTCAGGTACTAATTTTTCAAAAAATTTATCAGCAAATTCTTTTTGTGTTAAATCTGAATATTCATTTAAATCCATTTCAATATTTTCACCATTTTTATTTCTATGATTTAAAATAAAATTGTAATTATCTTGAAAAATATCAAAACGTTTTAGATACTCTTTATTATTTTTATAATGCTTATTATATTTTACCATCCAATTTTTAAAAATATCATCAATTTTGCCTAGAGGTAAACAAAATGAAAAATTTACCAATAAACTTAAAATTAGTAATAATAAAATTAATATCCTCATCCTATTTTAAAACCTAAATTTAATTTTTAAAAAACAAATTAACCAAATTAAAAAATTTATATTTATATTTATTTTTTTATTTAAAAAAAAATCCTTTTTTTAAAAAGAAAAAGAAATATTATTTGGAAAGTATTAAATAATTATACTTTGAAATATTAATAAAAAGGTTTTACATTTTCAGATTTTTAGAAATTATTTATTTGTTAAACAAAAAAGAAAAAAAAAAAAAAAAAAGAAAAAAATAATAATAATAAAAAAACAATTAAAATTATTTATCTAAAAATTTATTTAATTTTTATTATCTGAAAAAAATATGTACATTTTGTAATTTTATATATTTATATATATATATTTTTTTTTTTTTTTTTTTTTTTAAACATTTGCAGAACCACCAATTGGGAAATCTAAATCAAAATTATTGATTTTCATTAATTCATAATATGGTGGTTTATAACTATTTGAATTATATTCAGAGATTGAATGAGAAGCATCATGGAATTCTTGATGTACAGTTGGATTTAAACTTGTACTATCATTGATAACTGAACTACCAGAGGCTTTCATTTCAATATCACCACTATTGGTACCATCAGTTTGTTGTTTTTGATATTGATCCATTATACCACTCTTTGAAATATCCTTGAATTTATATTCAGCAAAATACCAAAATACGATAGTAACAACTAAACAGATGACTACCAAAATACCATAGTAGAATTTGTAAACATTGAAAGTACCAATCATAAGGATATGATAAATGAGTAAACCAATGATCGTACGTCTGAAATGCATTGGGCTCATGAAACCACCACATTGATAATTAGGAGTATTTACCCAAATGATGTTATACTTTTGAACGAGATAACTTAAACCGAAATACCAAGCACCAAATATTAAAATAAAAGGTGATAGAGTTGAGTAAGCCAAAGTCAATTGAAGGATTAAAAGATTCTTTGCATAGTTTACACCATAAGCAAATGGACCTTGATGAAGGGTATCATCGATTTGTCTCTTTGTTTTTGCTAACCATTTCAATTTAATGAGTTGAATAATTAAACCAACGATACGTAAAATTGCACCAAATGAACCAGCTGCAGCAATTAAAATATAATTGATCATTTGGAATGATAAACCACCAAGGGAATTTGCGATTGAACCAATGATTGAGGTTGGATCATTTGCAATTTGTTCAATTGATTGGAAGATTGTACCAGCGATAGCGGAAACGAGGAAAACATTGAAAACCAAGAAAAGGAAATATTTTGAGAAAACAGAAGCTTCAATTCTACTATTTGAGAAATAGCCACAAGCACGACTAAGAGCATAGATGATGGGGATCAATAAGATCATGAAAATGATTAAAATTAAATTTGGTAAGAAACCACTAAGAAAACCTTGTAAAATTTTACTCTTGCTAATGATATCAGTGATCCAAGAGAATGCTTTAACTCTAGAGATAGTTTCCAAATTACTGAAACCACTTAAAAATGCCACTGGAATACCCCAAAGGAAGACGAGAGCAAATGTTAAAATTGCAACAATAAGTGAACGGACATAGTATGATTTCAATCCAATATGGATATTCTTCCAGAATACGTCGTTTGGATCTGGTGCATAATAACGAGAGAACAATACATGATACTTTGCGTGCATAATAGTTTGAACCATCTCTTTTTGAACCTTTCTTTGATTGAAAATCACAAAACTTGAACCACCAACATTTGAATTGGCATTTTTAATATAGTAACCAGTTTCAGCCTCGGCTCTCTCGTATTCAATCTTTTTGGTTAATTCATCGATCTTCTCTTGAAAGTAGTCGATACTATCTTTCTCTTCTCCAAAACAACCTAAAAATCCTATTTTTGTAGTTGGTTTCTCTTTGGTTCTTCTATAGCTCTCTATGGCACTTTCATATTTCTTTACAAAGTTCTCTCTTTCGGAAACCAATGCATAGATATGAGGTGCAGGATATTGTAATGATACATCCAAAAGATCTGATGGATTTGAGAGATGACTCTTAAAGTAATTTGATAATTCCTCACGAGTGAACATACTATTTGGAATATCTCTTAACATGATTGTATAATTTGAAAGACGACTTTGTTGTTTATATTGAATTCTCTCCTTTGAATAAAGATGATAATCTTGATAACTAAACCATAAAACCACAATGGTAACAAAGAAAACAAATACCAAATGTACCCATAACAAATGAGATCCTCTTTCAATATTACCCATTGATATCATTGTTAACCCGACAACCTCATCTGGTAATTTACCATCTTCATCCTTTTCTCTATGTTCATTATATTTACCATAATAATTGGTTGGATATAACATAACTGATGATATTACCATTAATACAACACAAATATAAAAACTTGTTTTAACATTTCTTAAATACATAAATCCATCCTATTATTATTTTATTATTTATTTTTAAAAAAAAAAAAAAAAAAATATATTAAAAGATAGGGGGGAGAAGATGTGTTAATATTTTTTAATAATTAAAAAAAAAAAAAAAAAAAAAAAAATGAAAATTTGAAAATGAGAAAAAAAAACTAAAAATAAAATTTGACGCTGGTGATGAAACGGAATCGGAAAAATCCAATTTTTAAAAAATAAAAATAGAATATACATACCAAACCAGCAGTATCTTTAATACTATTATCACTATATTTAATTGTATCTACAACCCATGAAAAGAATCCATCCGATGGGGGTACTGACACACCTTTGTGGTGTTGTTCAAATCTATATTGGTAAAATTGTTTGAATTTTCTTCTTACAATGCAAAATATTAAAAAGAAAATTAACATCACCACACAATTGATAACTAATGTTACAACAAATGCATTATCATTTGCATTGTAACGATTGAGATGTTCACCTGAACCAGATCCAGAACTTGAATCTGACATTTTTTTTTTTATTTTTTTTTAATTTATATTATTATTTAAAAATTTTTCTTTTTTCTTTTTTCTTTTTTCTTTTTTTTCTTTCTTTCTATATATTATTATTAAACTATGGGTTATTATTATTTTATTATTATTATAATAAATATTAAAAAAAAAAAAAAAAAAAATTTATTTTATTTTTATTTTTTTATTTTATTTTTTTTTTATTTTTATTTTTATTTTTATTTATTTTTTTGTTTTTTTTTTTTTTTTTTTGTAGTTTTAGATAAATTTGAAAAAAAAATAATAAAAATAAAAAAAAAATAATTTTTATAACGAAAAAACAATTTTTTTTTTTTTTTTTTGTTTTTTTTTTTCAAATTAAATTTCTTTTTTTGGTGATCTCATATGAAAATTATTTATCATTCAGTTGTATGGGTGAAACGGCACCCATAAAAGTTATTTTTAAAATAAAAAAAATATTTTTGAAAATGGGGGTGGGTGGGTGGATACAACCATGTTAATGCGAGTTGTAGGGGTGAGTGATTTAAATCACTTACATATAGGTATTAAATTATTGTAATAAAAATAATATAATAATCTGTGAAATTTTGGTGATGTTATTATTATTAATAAAATTTAAAATTGATGATTATTGATTTCTTAATTATTGCCAAATCAACACATCACTCTATCAATGTTAGCCACTGTAAAAAATTAAAATTAAAAATAAAAAATAAAATAAAATAAAATAAAATAAAATAAAATAAATAAATAACAAGTGGATAAAAATATTAAAATAAACCTTTTTTTTTTAAAAAAAAAAAAATAAAAATTAATAATAATTTTTATATGTATTATTGTTTATATTAATTATTTCTAATTTAAAAAAAAAAAAAAAAAAAAAAAAAAAATTAAAATAAATAAAAATTTATTCTTACATGTTAATTAAACCTTTTTTTTTTTTTTTTTTTTTTTTTTATATTTTTTATATTTTTTCCTTTACATTATATATATAGATTATAATTTGTTTATCATTGAAAAAAATATCATATTTACACAAAGATGGATGAGTAAAAAAACCATCAATCTATTCTTTGTTGTAAATAGATGGAATTTTAAAATAAATTTTAATTTTTTATTATTATTTTTTTTTGTTTGTTCTCTTTTTTATCAAATAAAGTGTATAAACTTTTATTTTTTTTTTTTTTTATTTCTTTATTTTTTATCTTATCTAAAAAAGGATATTCGGGATATTCACAAAAAAAAAAATCACGTATTTTGACAATTGATGACATATTAAAATATGGCACTTTATAAGTAATTTAAGTTCAAAAGATTATTTAATCTTTTATTTATTAAAACTTTTATTATTTTTTTTTTTTAAAATTTATTTAGTAATATTTATTAAATTTTAGTATTAGTGTGAGAAAGTATGAATATGTTAAAAAAAGGTGTAAATATGATTTTGGAAATTTGATTTTAATTGGGTATAAAATAAAAAAAGTTAATAATTTTTTTTTTTTTTATTTTATTTTATTTTAGATAAAGTTTCATATTTCTCAAACGAGATAATTAAAAAACAAAATTTTTTTTTTTTTTTTTTTTTTTCTAAACTTTTTTTTTTTAATTAATTTTATTTTTTAATTTCAGTACAAAAAAAAAAAATTATAAAAATAAAATAAAATAATATTCTTGACGAGATTATAATGAAAAGAAACTTTCTCTCAAATTCCTCACCTTTTTTCCTTACGCCATAATAGACCTTTAAAGTATAAAAATTGAAATTTTAAAAATTTAATTTAAAAATAAAAAAAAAAAATTAAATTAAAAAAAAAAAAAAAAAAAAAAAGATTTTTTTTTTTTTTTTTTTTGATTGCGGGGTACTATTTTTTTTTTTTTTTATTATTATTTTTAATATTAAAAAAAATTCTAGTAAGGTATAAAAAAAAAATCATATAAAATGGTAGAAAAAATCATTGTTTCAAATCCAGTTGCTAATCTTTTAGGTGATGAACAAACCAGGTAATTATAAGATTATAAAAAATAAAAAAATAAAAAAATAAAAAAATAAATTTAGATTTTAAAAAATAAAATAAAAATAAAAATAAACAAATATATAAAAAAAAAAATTAATTATAACTAATATTTTTTTTTTTTTTTTTAATTTTTTTTTTTTTTTTTATTATTATTATTATTTTTCTTTTAGAGTTATTTGGGATTTAATTGAAAAGAAATTAATTTTTCCATTTTTAGATTTAAAAGTTGAAACCTATGATTTAGGAATTGAGTATCGTGATAAAACCAATGATCAAGTTACAATTGATGCAGCCAATGCAATTAAGAGATTAAAAGTTGGTATTAAATGTGCAACAATTACACCAGACGAAGCACGTGTCACAGAGTTTGGATTGAAGGAGATGTGGAAATCACCAAATGGTACCATTCGTAATACATTGGGTGGCACATTATTTAGAGAGCCAATTGTTTGTAAGAATGTCCCACGTTTGGTCACCTGTTGGAATAAATCTATAGTTATTGGTCGTCATGCATTTGGTGACCAATACAGAGCCACTGATTTCGTAGTAAAGGGAGCTGGCAAGTTGGAGTTAACCTACACACCAGCCGACGGCAGTGCACCACAAAAATTCCAAGTCTTTGACTTCCCATCCGATGGTGGTGTAGCCTTGGGAATGTATAATACCGACGCCTCAATCAAAGAGTTTGCCTACGCCTGCTTCAACTTTAGTTTGGACAAAAAGTGGCCATTATATCTCTCCACAAAGAACACAATTCTCAAGAGATACGACGGCCGTTTCAAAGACATTTTCCAAGAGATCTACGAAAGAGAGTACAAAGTTAAATTCGACACTGCCGGTATTTGGTATGAGCATAGACTCATCGACGACATGGTCGCCTATGCTATGAAGAGTGAGGGTGGCTTCGTTTGGGCTTGTAAAAACTATGACGGTGATGTTCAATCAGATGCCGTCGCCCAGGGTTATGGTAGTTTGGGTCTCATGACTTCAGTTTTACTCTCTGCCGACTCTTTAGTTGCTGAAGCCTCCCATGGTACTGTCACTAGACATTTCCGTGAACATCAAAAAGGTAGAGAAACCAGTACCAATTCAATCGCTTCTATCTTTGCTTGGACTCGTGGTCTTGAATATCGTGCTAAATTAGATAACAATGATAAATTATTAAAATTCTGTCATGCTCTTGAAGCTTCCTGTATCGATGCTGTTGAATCTGGTTTCATGACTAAAGATTTAGCAATTTGTGTTAAAGGTTCAGTTGAAAAGTAAGTTTTTTTTTTTTTTTTTATTTATTTATTTTCCAAAAAAAAAAAAAAAAAAAAAAAAAAAAAAAAAAAAAAAAAACCTTTTGGAATTTAAATTTACTAATTTCTTTTTATTTTATTTTATATTTTAAAAAATAGTGTAAAACGTACAGACTACTTAAATACTGAAGAATATATTAATAAGGTTGCCGAATTACTTGTTAGCAAATTAACTGCATTGTAAGAAATTTTATAAATCTTACTCACTACTACTACCACTACTACTCTACTTCATTATTTCGTGTTGCGGTCTATCATTCATTTTTCTCCATAAAAATCTCATTTCTTTTTTTTTATGTTCAAAATTAGTAGTAATAAAATAAAATTGTTATAATTATCCCTTAAAAAAAAAAAAATAAAAAAAAAAAATAAAAAAAAAAAAAAATAAAAAAAAAGTTTCTAATTCATATTTATTTATTTATATTTAAATTTTTTTTGAAATTTCAAAATAGGTCAAGTAAATTATAAACAAATAGTTCAATTAATAACTGGAACTTCCCCAAAAAAAAAAAAAAAAAAGGATTTGATAATAAAATAGATTTTTTTTTTTTATTTTTTAGTTGGATTGTATTTAATATAAAAAAAAAAAGATAGGATTTTTTTTTTTTTTTTTTTTTTATGGTCAGTTTACAAAAATCAATCATAACAATGTTTAGGATATTTTTATTTTTTTTTTTTTTAATTTATTTTTTATTTTTATTTTTTAGTTTTTTTTTTCCCATTTGATGTTCAAAAATAATTTTTATTTTTTTTTATTTTTTTTTTATTTTTTTTTTTTAATTTTGCTTTTTTTTTAATTTTTTTTTTTTTTTTTTGATCATTATTATCTTTTTTCAAAAAAAAAAAGTTACATATATATACATAAAAATGATTTCAAATATTAGTAAAAAAATCCTTTCAAATTCATCAAAATTCATTCAACAACAATCTTATTGTAAATATTAAAAAAAAAAAAAAAAAAAAAAAATTTCTTTGAAAAAAAAAAAAAAAGATAATTTCGGAATATAAATAAATATTTATTTTGTTTAATAAATAAATATAAATTATATTAAAATTTTTTTTTATTTTTTTATTTTTTTTTTATTTTTTTAAAGCCACAAAAAGAATTAAAGTAACAGGACCAGTTGTTGAAATGGATGGTGATGAACAAACTAGAATTATGTGGGAATCAATTAAATCAAAATTAATTTTCCCATATGTTGATATTACACCAGAATATTATGATTTAGGTTTACCAAATCGTGATGCAACCAATGATCAAGTTACAATTGATGCAGCCAATGCAATTAAGAGAGCAAAGATTGGTGTTAAATGTGCAACCATCACACCGGATGAAGCACGTGTAAAAGAGTTTGGATTAAAGGAGATGTGGAAATCACCAAACGGTACCATTCGTAATATTTTGGATGGTACAGTATTCAGAGGACCAATCATTTGTAAGAATTTACCATTGTTAGTACCAGGTTGGAAGAAACCAATCATCATTGGTCGTCATGCTCATGGTGATCAATACAAAGCCACCGATTTCGTTGTTAACGGTCCAGGTAAATTAGAGATGATTTTCACACCAAGTCAAGGCGAGCCAATTAAAAAGGTGATCTATGATTTCAAAGGTTCAGGTGTTGCAATGGGTATGTATAATACAACTAGCTCAATCACTGCTTTCGCTCATAGTTGTTTCCAATACGCTATCGATAAAAAGTATCCATTATATCTCTCCACAAAGAACACAATTCTCAAGAAATACGACGGTCAATTCAAAGACATTTTCCAAGAGATCTACGAAAGAGAATACAGCACTAAATTTGGTGAATTGGGTATTTGGTATGAACATAGACTCATTGATGATATGGTTGCTTTTGCACTCAAGAGTGAGGGTGGTTTCGTTTGGGCTTGTAAAAACTATGATGGTGATGTTCAATCAGATATCGTCGCCCAAGGTTATGGTAGTTTAGGTCTTATGACTTCAGTATTAACCAATGCTGATGGAGTTTTCGCAAGTGAAGCCTCCCATGGTACTGTCACTAGACATTTCCGTGAACATCAAAAAGGTAATGAAACTAGTACCAATTCTGTTGCTTCCATTTTCGCTTGGACAAGTGCACTTGGTCAACGTGGTAAATTAGATAACAATAAAGATCTCGTTAAATTCGCTCAAGATATGGAAAAAGCATGTGTTGAATCAATTGAATCTGGTTTCATGACTAAAGATTTAGCAATTTGTATCAAAGGAAACCAAGTTAAAAGATCAAATTACTTAAATACTGAAGAATATATTAACAAAGTTGCTGAATTTTATAATAAAATTAAATAAAAATTTAAAATTTAAGTAAAATTAATAATAATAATAATAATATCATATATAAATAGAAATAAAAATTAAAAATTTTAAAAAATAGAAATAGAAATAGATAAATAAATAGTAAATTAAAATTTTATTTAATTTTTCTTGGGGGTTATTTTTTTTTTTTTTTTTTTTTATTTTAGTATGCTCTCTGTCTGTTTATCTATTTTAAGAATTCTTAAAATGAAATATTAAAAAGAGCGAGGGAGGAGGGGGAGGGGGGGAAAAAGAAAATTTTAAAATTTTTAAAATCTTGATCTTAAACGTTTTTGACCACTACCTTCATAGATATAAGTAAAAGATAATGGATTACTAAAGTTTCTACCATCATTTGTGATTACAACTTGTACTGGTAATTCTGTACCTTCAGGTGAATTGAAACCTTGAGGTATTGGATAAGGTGGTAATGTAAAGAATAAAACACTTTCACTAAACAATTCGATATTTGAAGCTGGTACATCACCATGTGGTGTATGAAAAATACATTTCAATGAATTACATCTAATAAAAGGTGAACCAACAACATGCATTTGATCACCACCCAATGTTGTACCTCGATTGGATGATAAAGTTCTCAATGTAACATTTCTTCTTCTTGATAAAACTTTTTGATTTGAATATGCATAAAATGGTCTTGATCTTTTTATAAATGGTAATGCACTACCATTAAAACCATTAAAACCAATTGTTGATGTATTTGTTGAAGAAGATGTATTATTATTAGTAGTTGAGGTAGTGGTGGTGGTAGTAGTGGTAGTATTATTAACATTAGTTGTTGCATTATTATTATTATTATTATTATTATTATTAGTTGTTGTGTAAATTCTATTATCATCAGAAATTAAAACATATTCTAAAACAAATTCATTTTCACGATGTTTTGTTGAAGCTTCAGTCATTGATAAACTATCGAAAGCAACTTTACCATCTTTACCAATTACACCAACTTTATTACCACCTAGAATGAATTGACTTGGACGTTCAGTTGTTGAATTTGCGTATGCCAATTGTGCTAAAACTCCACCAACTTTATTCTTTGCCAAATCACCAACAACTCTGATCACTGAATTAAAAGTTCTACGATCATTTGGTGTTCTAGTTCTAACATCTGATGGTGGTTGTTGTTCGATTATAATATCTAATTCACCAATGATTTGTAATGGTGGCTGTGTCATTGGTATAAAATTTGTACCTGTACCTGTTGTAATTGATGTTGGTGATGTTATACCAATTAATGGATTTAAATTTGATGATGATGTTGATGCTGATGCTGATGATGAAGTACTATTTGTATTATTACTACTACTACTACTATTAAATGAACCAATTGATGCTATTATATTTGGAGTTGTTGAATTAATTCCAGAATCTGTAAATGGATGATTTATAAAAATTGGTGACGTTATTGAAGTTGATGATGATGGTGTTGAGGATGTAGTTTCCATTGCTGTTGTTGATGGTGTTGATGATGTTGATGATGGTGACATTAATTCATGGAATAATGATGTATTGTTATTATTATTATTATTATTTGCATTGGATGTTTCAGGTGATGTTAAATTTGTTATATTATGGTTTGTTGGATTATTTGAGTGTATAAAAATAGTTCTATTTCCATTTGAATTTAAAACTTGGTTCGCATTAATTTGTTGTTGTTGTTGTTGTTGTTGTTGTTGCTGCTGTTGCTGTTGCTGTAATTGATGTTGAATTTGGTGAATTGAAAAAGGTATTGTATTATTACTATTATTATTATTACTATTATTACTATTATTATTATTATTATTATTATTATTTGGTTGTAAAATTTGTTGTTGTGCTTGTTGTTGAGCTGCTTGAATTTGTTGTTGTAATTGATTTAATTGCTGTAATTGATGAAGTTGTTGTAATTGTTGTAAATGTTGATATGGTTGAGGAATTTGTGATAAATCGATACTATTATTATTACCATTATTATTGTTGTTACTATTGTTTGTTTGATTTTGTTGATTTTGTTGTTGTTGCTGTTGTTGTTGTTGCTGTTGTTGTTGTTGTTGTTGTTGTAATTGATGATGATGTTGTTGCTGCTGTTGTTGTAAATGATTAATTAATTGATGATGAACTGTATTCATCATCATTGATGGTGGTTGTTGGTCACATGCAATTGAATCATTTGATAATTGATTTGAACCACCAACGATACTACTACTACTACCAACACCAACACCACCTCCAACGATACCACTACCACTACCAATACTTGATGATGAATGATTACCACCAATTGAATTAGCACCATTGGAAATTCCACTATTACCATAATAATATAATGAATTTGGATTAAATGTTGAATGACTAATTAATTGTTGAATATTCTCTGTTGCTGAATTTTGAATATCAGTTGGTGTTGGAATTGATGATAGAATTTGTTGTGGAAACATTGATGGTAAATGAATTAATCCAACTCCATTTCCAATTCCAAATCCATTATTATTACTATTACTATTACCATTATTATTATTATTATTATTATTATTATTATTATTATTATTATTATTATTTCCATTATTATTTGATGATGATGAAGAAGTAGTTGTAGTGGTTGTAGTGGTTGTATTATTATTATTTATATTTCCAATACTATATTTTTTAAAATCATTCTCAGTTGATTGGTTATAGTTTGATGGTGGAGATGGTGATTGTGGTTCCATCTTTACATTTAAGTTATCAATTGAATTTTGGTCAAGAAAGTTTTCAAATAACCCAGCGTCATCCATTTTTAATTTTTATTTTTATAATTGTTATTATTATTATTATTATTATTATTATTATTATTATTATTATTATTATTATTATTATTATTATTATTATTATTATTATTATTATTATTATTATTTTATAAATTTTTATTTTTTTTTTTTATTTTTTATTTTTTATTTTTTTTTTTGAATTTGTTCCCTTATATTATGGAGGCTTTATTATTACCACTGCTAAATAAAAATTAATTTTTTTATTTATATTCACTTTAATAATTGTTTTTTTTTTTTTTTCTATAGACTACAAAAAAAAAAAATAATAAATAAAAAATAAAAAATAAAATAAAATTAAATGAAGAGATAAAATAAAATAAAATAAATAATAAATATAAATTTTTTAGGTAAAAAAAATAATGAGGGAAAAAAAAAAACTTTTGTTAGAAAAAAAAAAATAAAAATCAAAAAAAAAAAAATCAAAAAAAAAAAAAAAAAAAAATCAAAAAAAAAAAAAAATCAATACTAAAACGTCCGGACCCTGGGCCAAAACCCATCTTAAGAATTAATTCTGATATCCATAAAAATAAAATAAAAAAAAAAAAAAAAAATAATAAAATAAATAAATGATAAATATAAAGGGAAAATTTTTATTTATTTTATTTTTTTTTTTTATTTTTTTTATTTAAAATTTTAAATATGTTTAGAGTTTATTTTCATTGTATTATTTTTATTTTTATTATTAGTATTTTTTATTTTTTTTTATTTTTTTATTTTAAAAATTCCAAATGAAATTAAAATATATTTGCCTATACTAAAAATTTTAAAATTAAATTATTTAAACTATTTCATTTATTCTAATTCCATATGTTTAATTATTTGTTATTCGAATTTTATTCGTACCTAAAGGAGAGAGAAAAAAAATAAAAAGAGAATATATTAGATCTTTTTTAAAAGGACCAATATTATTTTACTTTGGTATAAATTATCATTTGTTAATAGATTCACAAAATTTCATTCAACCACCTAATTTTTTTATTTTTTATTTTCTTTTTTTTTTTTATTTTAATTTTTTTTTTTCTTTTTTTTTCGTTTATTTAATACTTAGATCTGGACTACAAAAAATGTTAAATCTAAAAAGATTTTAATTTTTTTTTTTATTTTTTTTTTAACAATAATATTAAAAAATTAATTATTTTAAAATAAAAAAAATTAAAATAAAAAAAAATTAAAAATAAAAAATAAAATAAAAAAATAAAATAAAAAAAAAAAAAAAAAAACTAAATAAATCTTTGAAAATTAAAAAAATAAAAAAATAAATAAAAATAAAAATAAAAATAAAAAATAAATAAAAAAGAGAAAAGTTTTTTGTTTTTGGGATTATAGATTTAAATTATTTAAAAAGGTCTCTTCTAAGAAGTTGTAAAAAAAAAAAAAAAAAAAAAAAAAAAAAAATCAATTGATTTCAAAAATAAAAATAAAAAAAAAAATAATAAAATAAAATAAATTCATTACAACAGCAATAACATTCAATTAAACTCCAACTAAAAAAAAAGAAAAAAAAAAATATCTCTTTTTTTTAAAAAAAAACCACTTGACGTTTTTTAAAAATTTAAAATTAAAAAACCATACTTTTTTGTAAATCTAAATAATAATAATAATAATAAATTATAAATTAAAAAATTTACTATAACATAATAAAAAAAAAAATAAAAATAAAAATAAAAAAAAAAAAAAAAAATAATAAGAATAATTTTAATCCTGCCACCCCTCACCCATTATTGTAGGAAATAAACAAAAAAAAAAAATAGTTTTTATAGAACTTGTAATAATATTTATAATTAATAAAAATGAGTACCATTAATCATATAGAATCACATTTTCAAGCTTCAAATCAAATACTACATTCAAATCCAAGTACTTTAACATTTTTAGAAAATATTGATAGGTTAGTTTCTTTTTTTTTTTTTATTTTTTTTTTATTTTTCCAAGAATTATGATTTTTAAAAAAACTAATTATTATTATTATTATTTTTTTTTATTTATTTATTTAGATTATTAAATTTAACAAATTCAACATATAGTGGTATTCAGTATACTGGTATTAGAGGATTAAATGATTTTTCATGTACAAGTTTTAAAATGTTGGTTATTGTATTCTCAAAATTTAGATCAATGAAATCAATTTTCAAATTAGTAAATTCACCAGATGAAAAGGTTAGATCAGAGACGTTATCATTATTATGGAATTTTTCGGCTGAAGAGAGTTTAAAAATTAAAATGTTTGAAGAAAGAATATTGAATTACATTGGCTGTTTATTCAATTACCAAGATGAGAATCTTTTATTAAGAACTTCAGCAATAATTCAAAATCTTTGTGAATTTCGATTTGAAAAAGGTGCAATAAACCAAAACCAAATTAAAATAGTATCACAATATAAGGATTTACTATCAACCATAATCCAAAGATCGAATCATCAAGATGTAAGAATTAAATTTCTATCTTGTAATACACTTTGTAATCTATCAATGAATGAAGAGAATAGGAAACTGTTCCAACATATGAATATATTTCAAGATGTAATTGGAGAATTCAATAAAAACTATCTCAACGACATTGAACTACCCTCATCCTTCAATTGGGTCACATTGCAACCTCTACTCGGTTTAATCAGTAGTAAAGATACTCAAGTCCAAATATTCATCCTCTACTGTGTCTTAAGTTTCTCATTATCTGAAAAATACAATCGCCGTCTTTGGAGAGTCTTTGCCAATAATCATGGTATTGAATCTCTATTAAAATTAAAAAAATCAAAAATTCAATTAGTTTCTGAATTATCTACAAAAATTTGTACAACTTTAAAAATTGGTAAAATATCATACCTACATAGGCAATTAAATAATAATAATAATAATAGTAATAATAATACTAATATGTGATGTTTTTAATTATTTTAGAAAAACAAAAAATTGAAACATTAAAACACGATTCTAATGAATGTTTAGAAAATGATATTTCAAAATTATTTAATAATGAAAATATGTTTCCAGATTTAATAATAAAATGTAAAGATAAACCAAATTTTTATTTACATAGATCAATTTGTGTTTCAAGATGTCCAAAATTAAAAATTATACTTGATAATCAATCGATAAATAATGATGATAGTGGTGATGGTAGAAATGGTTTAAAATCAAGTACAGGTTTTGAAAAAGAATTTTTAAATTTAAGTGGAATTGGTGAAAAAATAATTTCAAATATAAATTATGGTGATAGACAAATCGTGCAATTGGAATTGGAATTATATGAAACATTTTATGAGATTGCTAAATGGATTTATGGAATTCATTCAAATTCGAATTTATCGTCAGAGGTGGTAGCGAAATCAGTGATGAAGATAGCATATTTTTTAGAGGTTCAAGATATAATTCAAGAATGTGAATATTCGTTATGGCATCATATCGATTTAAATAATTGTTCAGAGATTTTAAATCTTTCATTACAGTGTAATTCAAAGCAGTTGGAGAATGTTACAGTGGAATTCATACTCAGGAATTTAGATTCCATATATTTTGGTAATGCTAAATCTGATTTCCTAAATCATACTTTCAATCAAGATTTAAATATTAATAAACTTTGGTATTCTGGTGGTACAAATAATTGGACTAAATTAATTAAAAATCATATTATCAATTCTTATCAACTACAACAACAAAAATTTAAAATTGAAATTCATGAATTAAATAATCAAAATAATTCTAATAAAAATAATAATAATAATAATATCAATAATAATAATAATAATTTACATTTTAATAATAATATTAATATTAATACAAATAATATTCAACATTATTCATCTTATAATGATTATGATTCATATAGATAAAAAAAAAAAAAAAAAAAAAAAAAAATTGTATTTATAAAATTTATAAACGAAAAATAAATAAATTAAAAAAAAAAAAAAATGTTTTGATAATAAATAAAAAATTAAATGTTTGTGTTTTTTTTTTTTTTTGAAATAATCTAAATTTAGATTTAAAAATTAATTTCTTATAATTTTTTTTTTTTTTTTTTTTCTTATTTTTTTTTTTCTAAATATTTTTTGATTTTTTAAAATTTTTTTTTTTTTTTTTTTTTCATTTTTTTTTTTTTTTTTCAAACCACAATAATTTACTTTTTCTTTCTTTCTTTTTATTAATCATATTTATATATTTTAATGTCATATAAATTCGATCCAGCACTTTTAGAAAAAAGAATAGTTAGAGATGAAATAGATACGAGATACAGAGCTAGCGACCAACTTTTACAAAATGCAGTTAGAAAGAAACCAAATGTACTTGGTGAGAAGAAACAAACTGTAAGAAAACCAAGTAATGGTACAATTAGAAATCGAAGAGGTGGTGATGATGATGATGACGACGATGGATCACCTGTTAGAAGGACAAAAGGTTCAACTCAAACTAAACAACAATTTGAAAAAGTATTTATTCATTTATTTATTTATCTATTTTTTTGTTTTGTAAAATTTATTTAATACTAATTGTTTTTTTATTTTTTATTTTTATTTTTTATTTAGAAATCACAAACACCACCAAAACCAATTATAGATAAGAGTAGTTTTATTTGGAATATTCCATTAAAGAAAAAGGATGTACCAATAGATGATGAGGATGATGATGAAGAGGATATTAAAGATCGTAATAAAAAAAAGCCAATTACCACCTCTTCCTCTTCCTTCTCCTCTCCAAAACCTATATCATCAATGTCTTCATCAAAAACAACAACAACAACAACAACAACAACAACAACAGGTAGATCAACAACAACATCAACATCAACATCAAACATTTCATCAGATTTATTTAAAACAAATGTAACAACAAAATCAACATCATCTAACAGCAACGGCAATAACAATAATAATAAATCAACTACATCATCAACAACAGCATCTAAATCGACAGCATCAGAATCTAAATCAACAACACAAAATAAAAAACCAGCACCAAGACCAGCACCAAAACCAGCACCAAGACCAGAACCAAAACCAGCATTAATTCCATCAGCACCAAAAGTAGCAATAATACCATCAACTCAAGCAGTAATGAATTTTGGTAATAGTGGTAATGCATACGTTAGAAAAGTTCAACCTACTTATGGTAGATTTGCATTTAATAATTATGATTCAACATCATCATCAACATCATCACCAACTACAACAAAAAATTTATTAGGTGCACCATTAATTTCAAAACCTTTAGAGGCACCATCAAAAAAAATACCAACCACAATAGTAACATCCACTTCAAACTCTTCATCAGTATCACAAAAGCCGACCTCTTCATCAGTATCATCCAAAACATCAGGTAAAAGAAATAGTAAATATTCTGATGATGAAAGTGATAATGATGATTATTTTGGTGATAAAGAATATAATAAATCTAGAAAAGTAAATTCATCTTCATCACCGTATAGTGGTAGAAATAATAATAATAATAATAATAATAAAAATAATAATAGTAATAGTAATAGTAATAAAAATAATAATAGTAATAGTAATAATAATAATAATAGAAATAGTCAACGTAGTAATAATCATAATAATAATAATAATAATAGTAGAGGTGATAGATATTCAGATGATGAAGGAGATGATTATTATTCAGAGGAAGAAGAGGATGATGATAGTTTTATTGATGATGATGATGAAGATGAAAGAGAAGTTAAATCATTTTTATCAAAGATTAGAAAAAGTAAAAATCGTTATGTTGACGATGACGATTTCGATGATCGTAATATGTTAACAAGACATGATGATCTCCAAAGAGAGGAATCTAAATCTCTTTTCTTGGCAAGAAATGAAGATAGAAAATATGAAGAGTTGGAAAATAAAATGAAAAGAGAAAAAGAAGAAAAGAAAAGAAAGTTTTATGAGCAACAACAAAAAAGAAAATAAAAATATATAAAAATAAATAAATATAGAATAAAATAAAAATAAAAATAATAATGTATAAAAGAAATTAAAAAAAACTTTATTATTGTATTGTTTATAAAATAAGTTTCAATAATTTTATTATAAAACAAAAAAAAAAAAAAAAAAAAAAAAAATCAAATCTGAATATTTTTTCATTTTTCATATAACTCTTTAATGGAGTAAAAAACTTCACGATCACATGTACTATCTTTTAATTGATAGTTTGGTTCATTTAAAAATTTTGAAATGATTTGTCTAGGAATTTTACCAGTTTTTGTTTTTGGTAATTGTGGAACAAATATGATTTTTGTTAATTCTGAATAAAAACCAATATCATTTTCAATAATTTCATTAATTTGATTTTTTATATCAATTAAAGATAATGATAATGCTGATGATGATGATGATGATGATGATGATGATGATGATGATGATGATGATGATGATGATGATGATGATGATGATGATGATGATGATGATGGTGAATTATCTGGTTGTTGTTGATTTAAAACTAATAATCCAATTGGAACATTGGCTAAATCTTGATGATAAATACCAATTGAACAACATTCTAAAACTAATGGATGTTTTAAAATTGATGTTTCAATATCGTTTAATAGAACATCAAAACCACCAATTTTAATTTGATCATCTGCTCTTGAAACTATACCATAATAATCATTTTCATTTTTAAAACCTAAATCACCACTATTATAATAACCTGGAAATTTATTGAACATCTTTTTATAAAGTAATTCATTTTTATAAAATGTTGTTGCAAAACTTGGTGGTAATGGTAATTTGAATGCAACTTCACCAACTTGGTTCTCTGGTAATTCAATACCATCCTCTGAAAATATTAATGGTTTTAAAAATGGTGTTGGTTTAAATAGTGTTTTAAACTGTTTACTATTTATTCTTTTATAGTCAAATAAAAGGGCACAACCACTTTCAGTTTGACCGTATAAATTTGATGAACGACATTTTATTTTACTTTCAATATATTCAGGAATTGATTGTTCAATAACTTCGCCAGATGTCCAAATTGAAACTAAACTTGATAAATCATATTTTGACTTAATTTTATTAGCATCTGGATCATTCTTTATAAGGAATCTTATTGTTTTTGGTGATGTTAAAAATGTATTGATTTTATGTTTTTCAACAGTTTCCCATAAATAATGTTCATAATGAATTGGTTTCATAATGTCGCCTTCAAACATCACCATTGTATTTCCAAGTACTAATGATCCAAATAATCCCAAATGAAATGAAATCCATCCAATACTTGAATGTGAAAAGTAAACTGTTTCATCTTTTTTAGAAATACAACTAAACCAACTATAAACCAGTCCAACTAAATTACCACCATTACTTCTTACAATTGCTTTACAATTACCAGTTGTACCACTTGAAAAATAAATACTTAATGGGTGATTTGATTCTACTGGTACATATTCATAGAATGGTTTTTGATTGTTGTCTTTTATTTTTTGAATTTCTTTGTCCCAATCTAATGTATTTGGTATGATTGGTATGGTTTCTATACTACTATCATTGGATTCAATATCTTCATTATTTCTAAAATGAGTAATAACATGATTTGGTTTAAAAGTTGATAATTGGATTGCATCTTTTAAATTTGGTGTAAATGTGATAATTTCATCATTTAAAATTCCATAATTTGATGTTATAATTAGTTTTGGTGTCAATTTATCAATTCTATCAATTAAACTTCTAACTGGATAACCATCGAATAAAGTTGAAAATGTTGCACCAATACGAGCACATGATAACAATGCAATTATTGGTTCTAATGTATTTGCCATAAATATTAAAACAGTATCATTTTTTGATATATTTAAATTTAAAAGTACTCTTGAAAATTCACATACTTTTTCGTATAATTGAAAATATGTTAATTTAATTGTTTTCTTTATAAATGGACATTCATAAATTAATGCATTTTGATCTCTTTTTACAGGATTTTTAACATTTTTATCTAAAACATTATAACATGTATTTAATTCTCCACCTTTAAACCAATCTGGATACATTCCATCACTACTATAAATCTTATCATACATTTTATCCCTTTTTTTTTTTTTTTTTTTTTTTTTTTTTTTTTTTTTTTGTATTATTATATGTGTTAATAGTTTTTGTTAGTTCTTTTTTTTTTTTTTTTGAATTACTAAATATATAAATACCAGTGAACATATTTTTTTGCAACTTCGTCCCAAAATGAAATTGGATTTATTTGAGAGTAATTATAATCATTTTCATAATCGAAAGGGTCACTTAATTTAAACATTTTATTGAAAACTCCTTTTTTTATTGGTTGTTTTTTTTTAAGTGTCCAATTATCCATATCAATTATTTAACACTTATAAAAACAAATAATTTATATGGATAATTCAACACTAAAAATAAAAAAGGTCTTTTTTATACTTTTTTTATAAATTAAGTTTTATTATAATTTTATGATTATTATTTTTTTAAAAAATAAAAAAAAAAAAATTAAAATCAAAAATAAAACATATAATAAAACATAAAATAATTAATCTAAAGATTTTTTTCATATAACTCTTTTATAGAGTAAAAAACTTTACGATCAAATGTACTATCCAGTAATTGATAGTTTGGTTCATTTAAAAATTTTGAAATGATTTGTCTAGGAATTTTACCAGTTTTTGTTTTTGGTAATTGTGGAACAATTATAATTTTCGATAATTCTGAATAATAATCCATATCATTTTTAATAATTTCATTAATTTGATTTTTTAAATCAATTAATGATGATGATGATGATGATGATAATGATGAATTATCTGGTTGTTGTTGATTTAAAACTAATAATCCAATTGGAACATTGGCTAAATCTTGATGATGAATACCAATTGAACAACATTCCAAAACTAATGGATGTTTTAAAATTGATGTTTCAATTTCATTTAATAGAACATAAAAGCCACGACTGTTAATTTGATCATCTGCTCTTGAAACTATACCATAATAATCATTTTCATTTTTAAAACCTAAATCACCACTATTATAATAACCTGGAAATTTATTGAACATCTTTTTATAAAGTAATTCATTTTTATAAAATGTTGTTGCAAAACTTGGTGGTAATGGTAATTTGAATGCAACTTCACCAACTTGATTCTCTGGTAATTCAATACCATCCTCTGAAAATATTGATGGTTTTAAAAATGGTGTTGGATTAATTAGTGTATTATTCTGTTTAGTAATTATTCTTTTATAATTAAATAAAAGTGCACAACCACTTTCAGTTTGACCGTATAAATTTGATGAACGACATTTTAATTTACTTTCAATATATTCAGGAATTGATTGTTCAATAACTTCGCCAGATGTCCAAATTGAAACTAAACTTGATAAATCATATTTTGACTTAATTTTACTAGCATCTGGATCATTCTTTATAAGGTATCTTATTGTTTTTGGTGATGTTAAAAATGTATTGATTTTATGTTTTTCAATAGTTGCCCATAAATAATGTTCATAATGAATTGGTTTCATAATGTCGCCTTCAAACATCACCATTGTATTTCCAAGTCCTAATGATCCAAATAATCCCAAATGAAAAGTAGCCCATCCAATACTTGAGTGTGAAAGGTAAACTGTTTCATCTTTTTTAGAAATACAACTAAACCAACTATAAGCCAGTCCAACTATACTACCACCATTACTTCTTACAATTGCTTTATAATTACCAGATGTACCACTTGGGAAATAAATACTTAGTGGATGACTTGATTCTACTGGTACATATTCATAGAATGGTTTTTGATTATTATCTTTTATTTTTTGAATTTCTTTGTCCCAATCTAATGTATTTGGTATGATTGGTATGGTTCCTATAATAATACTATCATTGAATTCAATATCTTCATTATTTCTAAAATGAGTAATAACATGATTTGGTTTAAAAGTTGATAATTGGATTGCATCTTTTAAATCTGATGTAAATGTAATAATTTCATCATTTAAAATACCACAATTTGATGTAATAATTAATTTTGGTGTAAATGTGTCAATTCTATCAATCAAACTTTTAACTGGATAACCATCGTATAATACTATAAATGTTGCACCAATACGAGCACATGATAACAATGCAATTATTGGTTCTAATGTATTTGCCATATAAATTAAAACATTATCATTTTTTGATATATTTAAATTTAAAAGTACTCTTGAAAATTCACATACTTTTTCATATAATTGGAAATATGTTAATTTAATTGTTTTCTTTATAAATGGACA
>NC_007088.5:1691723-1694223 GCF_000004695.1 Dictyostelium discoideum AX4
GTTGAGATATGGTGGTGATTCTCAAGGTTCAATCTATGCAGCTCCAAAGAATTGGCAATTGTTGGGTAGTTTAGATGGTCAAGAATGGACACTCCTTAGAGATCACTCAAATGATCTCTCCTTAAAGGATGGTTATGGTATCGCTGGTTGGGATGTTAAAAGTATTCATTCCTATCGTTATTTAAAAATCCTTCAAACTGGTCCAAATCAACGTGATGGTAATGAACTTTGTTTATGTTGTTTCGAAGTTTATGGTCGTTTAGTCTCTTTAGAAGATGATAATAACAATACAACATGTTCAAGTTTAACAGATGGTGAAAGTGATGATGATGAAATGAAAAATACAACTTCACATATTGACGATGATGATAGTGACAATGAAGATGTCAATGACAATAACAATGGCGATGATAGTGATGAAACTAATAATGAAAACGATGATGATATGGATGATAATTAATTAATTATATAATAACTTTTTTTTAAAAAAAAAAAAAAAAATCAAAAATCAAAATCAAAAATATATAAGAAAATTGTAATAACGATCAATATATAATAGAAAAATAAAAATAATAATAATAATAATAATAATAATAATAATAATAATAATAATAATAATAATAATAATAATAATAATAATAATAATAATAATAATAATAATAATAATAATAATAATAATAGTTACATTTTTCTTTTTTTTATTTTTAAATCGATAAAAAAAAAAAAAAAAAAAAAAACAAAAGCCAAAAAAAAAAAAGAAAACTAGAGATGTTCATTCATAGTTTTTTTCTTTTTTTTTTTTTCTTTTTTTTTTTTTTTGGTTTTACAAAAAAAAAATAAAAAAATAAATAACTTGAAATAAAGAATATTCCAAGATATATATATATATATTTTTTACAAAATTATTTTCCAATTTTTTTTATTTGTTTTTTTTTTTTTTTTTTCTTATTTACAATTTATTTTTTTTTTTCCTAATTTCCTTTTTCAGTATTATTGCTAACAACATTATTACCAACACTATTGTTGTTATTATTATTATTATTATTATTATTATCAGTTTTTAAACTTTCTTTATATTTTTGTCTTTGAATATCCATCAATACTCCTTGTCTCATTTTCTATAAAAATTAATGAATTAGATTTGGGATTATTATATTAAAAGTGAATTTTTTTTTTTTTTTAAGTTATATTTACCTTTCTTGCATCTTTTTGGTCATAGTGAATAAAATATATAAATCCGCCTACTGCTAAAACGGATGTTACCAATGCAATTTTGGCTTTCTTTGAACTCATTTTCGTAAATTGATGTTTATTTGGGAAATGAAAATATTATAAAAAAAAAAAAAAAAAAATCAAAAAAAATCAAAAAATTAAAAAAAAAAAAAAAAAAAAAAAAGAAATTTTAAATTGACCAATTGCTTAAGATTATTGTTATAAAAAATTTTAGTTCATGTTTTATATATTTAAATTTCAAATTTAAAGAAAAAAAAAAATATATAAATTTATTTAACCCTTAAAATTAAAAATTCTTATGATTATTATAATTATTATCATGGTTTATTTGGATATTAATTAATTGTTTTTATATAGATTTAAAATAAAAAAAAAATATATTTTTTATTTTTTTATTTTTTTTTTTTTTAATCTTTTATTCCTTTTTAAGATAAATTTTTTTTATTTGGAAGATATTTTTTTTTTTTTATTTTTTTGAGTTTTTTGTAAAATTTAATTAATTTAATTAATTTTTTTTTTTTTTTTTTTTTTTTTTTTTTTTTTCCACTAAAACCACATAAATTGACGATTACCAATTTATATAAATTTTATTCATATTATTAAACAATTCTTTACATGTAAAAACAAAAACAATAAACTTTTTTTTTTTTTTTTTATATAAAACATATTATGATAAAAAAAATAATTAAATAATTAAAAAATAATTAAAAAAAAAAAAAAGAATAGAATGGACCTATTTTTAAAAAACAATACATTATTTTCAGACTCTACAAGTAATACAACGATTTTTGGTAGTGAAACAACAAATCGTTATGAGCTTCAAGATAATGCTTTAGTTGTCTCATTATTAATCAATACAGGTCTTTCTCTTTTAATACTTTTAGCATTTTGTATTTTAAGAAAAAGGTTTAAACTATTTTATCAGTATAGAGCTGAAAAACGTCAAAATGGTATCATAAGAGCACCTGGTACTGGTTTCATTTCTTGGATAAAAGATACTTATAAATATAACTCTGAAAATATTATTGAAATTTCTGGTTTAGTAAGTAAAAATAAATACATACACACATATGTCGACCCAAGCCCGATCACTAACTATTATTATTATTATTATTATTATTATTATTATTATTATTATTATTATTATTATTATTATTATTATTATTATTATTATTTATTATTTATAGGATAGTTATTTTTATTTAAGAAATGTAAAAACAAATTTTAAAATATTATTAACATTGATGATAATTGGATGGGTAATGTT
>NC_007088.5:1699223-1764223 GCF_000004695.1 Dictyostelium discoideum AX4
TTTTCTTTTTTTTTAAAAAATACTTTTTTTTTATCCCTCACTTATAAAAACTAAACTCTAATTTTTTTTTTTAAAAAAAAAAAAGGTTATTTGTTACGTTTCAAAAATTATTATAATTTTTTTTTTTTTTTTAAACAATTCTATGGAACATATTAGGAAATTTTTTTTTTTTTTTAAACATTTTTTTCTCCATATCATATTGCTTTTTTTACCACACCACCTTATTTTCATAGTTTTTTTTTTTTTATTTTTATAAAAAATAAATAAAATTGTTTTTTTTTTTTTTTTTATTTTTAAAATTTTTATTTTTTATTTTTTTAATTCATACGAATTCGTCAAATGATTTTTCCAAATTTGTAATTAAATTAGATTAATAATAAATAAAATACTTTTTTTAGTTAAAGTTTTTTTGTTATTATTGATAATACACATTTCTCACATTATCCATACCACATACTACGAAAAACCTACACCATAAACAAATAATAAAGAAAGAGATAATAACAATAATAGTAGTAATAATAAAAACATAATAAAAAAAGAAAATAAAAAAAAAAAACATTAAATTATATAATAATAAAAAACAACTAAACAACCACCACACTTTTTTTTTTTTTTCCAAAAAAAAAAAAAAAAAACTCACTCTTTATTTAAATAAGCAAATGTATTTAATTAAAGTGCATCTGTTTTATTTATTTCGACTAAAGTAATAAAATTTTTCAAAAAAAAAAAAAATTAAAAATAAAAAACCCATGATACTTTTACCAAAATATAATATAGTTTCTATTTTTTTATTATTATACATAAAAAGTATAAGTTTCATTTATTTTTATTTTTAAATCTTGTTTTATTTTTAAAACCCCATTTTTTCCAAATAAAAAAAAAAAAAAAAAGATATCCTTTTTTGTTTATTTATATCTTATCTTTATCTTTATATTTATTTTTTTTTATTTTTTATTTTTTAATGAATAAAAAAAAAGAATTTAAATTACTAATTTTTTTTATTTTTAAAAATATTTTTATAATTATTAGAGTACAGAGTAGTAGTAATAAAAGAGGTAGTTTAGTTTAGTTTTAAAAAATTATTATTATAAAACAAAATTTTTTTTTTTCATACAGTTTAATATAAATACATACAAAAAAAAAAAAAAAAAAATACAAACCCATAAATAAAAAAAGAAAACAAACAATATTATATATATCAAATAAATTTACATTTAAATATGTCAGAAGTAGTATCACCTTCAATTGAAACAACTATAGTTAGTAGTACTACAACTACTAATAGTACAACAACACCCACAACTTCAACCACCACCACAAGTACAGCATCACCATCCACATCAAGATTTAGTTTTAAAAATATTTTTGGTAAACATAGTAAAAAAGAAAGTGGTAGTGATTCTTCTCAATCTTCATTGAATTTAAAAGATAAAGAATCAAAAGAATCAAAAGAAAGTAAAAGAAAGTCAAAATCATATAAAAGATCACAAAGTTTAGAGAATTTCTCAAAGACACCATCAACCAGCGAAAATAATATTCAATCACCAGATAATGCTGCGGCAAATACACAACCACAAACCACTACTATCGATACTGTACCAATTACAATGATTGCACCAACTGGCTCATTACCAAATATGCCAGAAGTTTTATCAAATGGTATTTCATTAGAGGGTAATAATAATAATAATAATAATAATAATAATAATAATAGTAATAGTAATAATAATGAAGGATCATCATCTTCAACAACAGCAGCAACAACGCCATTAACTGAATCAGTATCATCAGCATCATCATCATCATCAACATCAACAATTACAACAACACCAAGTGAAGTTACACCACAACATTCAACATCATCATTAATGAAACAATCACCACAAGGTGCAGATTCAGTTACAACAAATAATAATAGACGTAGTTGGTCCGAACAATTAGATAGCGATAAAGAGAACTTTGTAAACGATTTAAATGAACAATCAGTACTTTCACATCCATCATTTTGTGAGCCATCACGTGTAAAGAGAATTAAAGTTGCCAATGTTACAATTATATTCAACCCAATGAGTGGTAGTAAAATCGGTGAAAAGATTATGGTCGAAGCTAAAAAGTATTTCGAAGTACATGGTATTAAAGTACACGTAATTCCAACTGAATATAAAGGTCATGCCGAAGTTTTATGTCGTACATTAGATATCGAAGGTATTGATGTAGTTTGTTTAGTCGGTGGTGATGGTACCATCCATGAGGCTGTAAACGGTATCATGAAGAGAGACCCAGAGTCAAGAGAACGTTTTGTTATGGCTTGTTTACCAGCTGGTACTGGTAACTCTTTTGTATTGGAACTCCAAGGCAAACTCTCAATTAAACATGTTTGTGAACGTGTTGTCAATGGTTTAACCGTACCAATTGATATTGCCAAGGTTACAATCGTTGGAAAGAGTAAAATTAGTGCTGAATGCTCAAGAAGAAAGTTGGAATATAATACATTGAAAAAGAAATTTGCTCATGTAAATTTAGATGCTTCAACCCTCTCAAGCAGTCAAGAAGCTGGTAGACGTTCAATTCAAGCTTACAGACAAATTCGTCCAGATGCTTTAATGGAGTATGGTAGTACATTGGGTAATCAATTCAATGGTAGTAATGGTATCGATAGAGCCCCATCTTCAAGCGATTTAGGTAATGATATAATAGACAGTGAACAACAAGCACACAATTTCGACGACAATACACCAGAACCAATCTATTGTTTTAATTCACTTCATTGGGGATTAGGATCAAAGGTTAATATCACCGCAGAGAAAATGAGATGGATGGGTAAAGCCGTTCGTTATACCACCGCCGCCCTCTTGGAATTATGTAGAGGTGAAAGAATTTTAGCACGTATCGAATATGAAGATGCCAATGGTGAAGTCACAGCTTTGGAAGACGAATTTTGTTTAGCAATTGTAAATAATATTCAAGGCGCTGCCAAAGGTATGAAAATGGCACCAAAAGCAAAATTAAATGATGGTCTCATCGATTTAATCCTCGTTAAATCTCATAAAACTTTTGATTTAATGAATATTTTCACCAAAGTTTACGATGGTACTCATACAGAACTCGACTATGTCATCTATAAACAAGTTAAACGTTTCTCCATCACCCCTTTCAAAAAAGATAAAGAAAGAAAGAAACGTTTAAGAAAGGAAAAGAAGAGAATTAAGGCTGCCATCAAGGCTGGTCGTGAACATGCCAAGAATCCATTAGAAATTTTAAAAACTGAATGTAACACAATCCTCTCCGAGTTGGAAGATCAAATCGACGAAGAAATCATTGATATCGATGGTGAATTAAAGGGTCAAACTCCATTTGTTTGTGAAATGATACCAAGATCAGTTAGAGTTGTAGTATAAAATATTCTAAAATCATTTTTTTTAATATATATATATAATAATACTTTTTTTTTTTTTTTTTTTTTTATAATTCTTTTTTTTATTTTAATCAAATAAAAAAAAGAAGTTAATAAAAAAATAAAAAAAATAAAAACCAAATAATAATAACAAAAACAAAAAAAAAAAACAAAAAAAAAAAAAAAATATTAATAATAATACCAACAACAACAACAACAATTATCAAACTTGTAAATAAAATTTTAATTAAAAAAACACAAAAAACAAATAATTAAAAAATTAAAATTTAAATAAAGATATTAAAAAAAAAAGTTTGTCTTTTTTTTTTTTTAAACATTTTAAAAAAATAAATAAATATTATTTCTATTCTAAAAACTTTAAAGTTTTAATTATTTATTTATTTATTTATTTATTTATTTATTTATTTATTTATTTATTTATTTATTTATTTTTTAAAATTGTTATTGTTTTTGAATTTTTAAACTTATATCAATATGTGGTACACCTTGAGTTAAATTACCCATTGAAATGATGTCAATAGTTGGTATAGCATATTGAATGATGGTAGCAGAGGTGATACCACCAGATGCTTCGAGTGTAATATGTGGATAATGTTGTTTTAAATAAGTTGATACTGTTTGTAAATCTTGTGGATTGAAATTATCTAACATTACAATATCAGCACCAGCTTCGATTGCTTCGATAGCTTCATTTTGATTTCTACATTCCACTTCAATCTTTAGAGAGAAACCACCAACTGATCTGGCATTCTTTACAGTGTTTGTAATATTACCACATGCCCAAATATGATTATCTTTTAACATTATCATACTTGATAAATCCATTCTATGGGTATCCAAACCTGCTGTTAACAAGGCCAATTTCTCGACTAATCTGAAACCTGGTGTGGTCTTTCTAGTACCTGCTATTTTACCTTTCCATGGTTGTTGTTGTTGTTGCTCATTATCACCATCTACTAATTTCTTTACATTATAACCTTGGGTTGTTATACCACATGATCTTGATAGAATATTTAATGATAATCTTTCACCAATTAATATATTTCTAACTGGACCAATTACATGAGCTAAAACTTGTGGTTTATTCTTCTCTGGTCCGTGTGTCATTGAGAATGATTCACCATCTTTAATGAACCAAATAACTTTACATCCTAATTGATTAAATATCTCTTGAAAAAATATTGATCCACTAAACACACCATTTTGTTTACCCAATAAATGTGCTACCTTTTCGTCACTACCAACAACACAACCACCATAATCAAATGATGGGATATCCTCTTCTAACCATTCTTTAATTATCTTTTCAATTTTAAATTTTGGTAATAATTGTGATATTTCCATTTTTTTATTATTATTATTATTTATATTATTGTTATTGTCTGTGTTATATTTTATTTGCAATTTTTTTTTTTTTAATTTGTAGGATATTTTTTTTTTTTTTTTAATTTTTAAAAATTAAAAAAATAAAAAAAAAATAAAAAAAAAATAAATTTAATTAAGCCTTTTCAAAAAATATCACGAATTAAGAAAAAAAAAAAAAAAAAAAAAATAATTTTAAAAAAATATTTTAATATTATAATATTAATAATTGATCTTCTTTTAAAATTATGATTACTTATTATTCATTATTTTAAATTTTTAATCAATCAAAAAATTTATTAAAAATATTATTTCCTTAAATATAAAAAAAAAAAAAAAAATTTCAAATAAAAGTTATTTTAAATTTACATATAAAAATAAAAAAATATATCTTTAAAATTGGAAAAAAAAAAACTCAAAATTATTAAATAAAGATTATTTTATTTTATTTTTATCCAATTCAAATTTAATTTTTACTTTAAAATATATTGGACTTAAATAATAAAATAAAAACAAAATGGGATCTATATTGGGCTTAATTCCTACTTTATTATAAATTTTTTATTCTTTTATTATTTTTTTTTTTTTTTTATGATAAAATAAACATTTTTATAGATTATTATAGATTAATATAGAAACCAATATTATAATAAAGATACTAAAAATAATTTTATAATTTTTTTTTTTTTTAAAAATGTTTATATGTGATGGGGTAGATTATTTTTATATTTATATTTTTTTATATATATATATTTTTTTTTTTGTAATTTTATACTAATTAGGAATTTTCCTCTTACCATATTAGTAAGTATATTACGAGTAAACCATCTGTTATAAATATATTCTTATGTTGGCCTCATATTAAATTTATTTTAATTTATAATTTTACACTGATATTATATCTTTTTTTTAAAAATAAATTCCAATTTTTTTTTTTTTTTTTTTTTTTTTATATTTAAGGAAATAATATTTGTAATAAATTTTTTTTTTATCAATTTTAACAAAAAAAAATAATTATACTACATTGTTTAACCATTTATACAACCTTATATTTTTATAATCCCTTTTAATTTTTTTTGTTTTTTTTTTTTTTTTTTTAAAACCACACCAAAACCTACAAAAAAAGACATTTCATAATCAAAAATATGTAAGTATTTTAAAGAAAAAACCACTAGGTCGAAATGTTTAAAACTTGGTTATATTACAAACACTTGGTTAGTAAACCATACACAAAATGTGATCCGATTTTTTAACATTTTTTAATTTTTTCAAAGATAAAAAAAAAAAACAAAAAAAAAAATATTTATATTATTTCAATTGGATATTAGATAAAAAAATGAAATTTAATATTATTTTATTATTAGTAACAATTATATTTTTTATTTTAAATGTAAATTTAATTTTTGGAGATGTAAGTAATACTTGGTTTATAATTATCTTTTTTTAATTAATATTGAAAAACAATTGTTTTAACTTGTTTTTTTTTTTTTTTTTCCAAAAAAATTTATTTTTTAAAAAATAGCCATTAATTTTAACAAGAAATGGTGGAATTTCAAATGAATTTAGAAGTTTGGAAATTGATACATTGACTGGATTCTATTTTAATCAAGCAAACCATAAGGGAAAAATTTCAAATGAAGAGTTGAAAATTATTCAAAATATCCTTGATAATGATGCTTTCAAACAATTAAAACCAAAATATTTAAACCCTTTGGATGTTACTTCTTATAGATATACTATATCTTTGCCATCAAAAAAGTCTGGTTCTTCTGTTGATGTTACTGCTGATTATCCTAAGTTTTTAGATTCAATATTTTCAATTTTTGAATTTTATTCATCATAATCCAATTTTTTTAAAAAAAAAAAAAGAAATTATAATATATAATTGTGTATTTTTATTATTTATAATAAAAAATAAATCTAATTTTAGAAAAAAAAATAATTAAAACTATTTGATATTATATTATTATTTATTTTAAAAAATAAACCAATTTTTATTTTTTTTTTTTATTTTTAACTTAAAAGTTTTAAATATTTTTTTTAAAAAAAAAAAAAAGAAAATACTTTTTTTATTTTACATTACAAAAATTTAATTGTAATTATTTCGAATTTTTAAAAGGTGGATCACGTGTAATAAAATAGTCAATCCAATTTTTTTTTTTTAAATTTAAAGAGTATAAAGAAAAATATTAGATATTTTTTTTTTTTTTAAAAAATATATTTTATAAAATTAATGTATTATTATAGATAATATTTTTATTTGATGGTATACTTTTAAAATAATTTCCAATTGTTTTATTAATAATCTATAAACTTTTATTATTACAAGAAAATTTTATTTTTAAATTAAAGATTTTATTTATCTTTGTCAATATCAGATGAGATAGAAAGTTGAGCCCATTTTTCATTCTCATTTAAAAATTGTTCTAAATGTTTTTTACTTTGAGATAATGAATCAGAACCCATGAATAAATTATCAGGTACTTCATTAAGATTTGTTAATTTAATTAAAATATCAGCAGCTTTTTCAGGGTCGCCATTTGTTAATGGTGAATATTTGTTAAAGACTTCAATTAATTGATTTGTTTTATAATCGTCGATTAAGGATTTTGGAATTTGGAAATTAGTAGTTTCACTAACTACGAAACCTGTTCTAAAGCCACCTGGACTTGCTAAAATTACTTTTACATTGAATTCCTTCAATTCTTTTTGTGCAGAGAATGTAATTGCATTTACTGCATGTTTGGTCGAACAATATGCATAGTAGTTTGCCATTGTTGTCCAGCCGAGAATAGAGGAGACGTTTATGATAATACCTGATCTTTGCTTTCTAAGATGTGGGGTTGTATGTCTTAGGATATTAATTACACCAAATACATTCACGTCATAGATTGCTCTAACCTCTTTATCCGATACTTCTTCCAAGGCACCAATTAAACCATAACCGGCATTATTCACTACAACATCAATTTTACCAAATCTTTCAATGGTCTTATCAACTGCATTCTTTACTGATTCGTCATTTGTAATATCAGTTTTAACAATTAATAAATTTTCAACATGGTTACTAATTTGTAAAACTTGTTGTTTTAATTCTTCTGGCTTACGAGTTAAAGCCGATACTTTATAACCATTAATTAATAATTTCTTAACTAATGATAAACCAATACCACTTGAAGTTCCAGTTACAAACCAAACATTACTATTATCAATTGCCTCCATTTTTTTTATTTAATTGTTTTTATATTTTAATATTTTTATTTTTATTTTTATTATTGTTTTTGTTCTTTTTATAATTTTTTTTTTTTAGTCATTTTTTTTTTTTTTTTTTCTAATAATCCCAACAAATTATTCTGTCATTTTCAGTTTTATTTAATCGTTCAATTAATGGCGAAATATGATGATAAAAATAGAAAAAAATAAGTTATATTTTTTTTTTATTTTTTTTTAAAAACGAATTTTTTGGTGTAAATGAAAATGACAAAATAATTTTTTTTTAAAAAAAGAACAAAAAAAAATTTTATTTTTTATTTTTTTTTTCCTCTTTTTTTTGCACCACTTTCACAAAATAAAATAAAAAAATAAAGAAATCTAGGTTCAGATCTTGGGCTATAATAAATATTTATTTAGGTTTTTTTTTTTTTTTTTTTTTTATATTTTATAAGATTAAAAATTTAATAATTATACATAATAAAACCAAATTTTTTAAATCATTTATTTTTTATTATTTAATGATTAGATTACTACATATCTTTTTTTTTTTTTTTTTTTTTTTTGAATTAATATTATTTTGCATTTGATTTATTTGAATTTATTGTGTATTGACTACTTGTATCGATATCAATTTCTTGTAATTCTTCATTATTATTATTATTATTATTATTATTATTATTATTATTATTATTATTATTATTATTATTATTATTATTATTATTATTATTATTATTATTATTATTATTATTATTATTATTATTATTATTATTATTATCATTGCTAATATTATTATTTACAATTTCACCAGAATTAGTTGATATTTCATTTCCTTTACTATTATTTAAACTATTATTATTACTTGTATTTCTTCTACACATTGAAGATGAAGTTGGAATATCAATATCATCTATATTATTTTCATAATCACCTTTTTTAAAACCTTTTGATTTTCTCAATTTAGTACTTCCATTTAATGAATTTGATTTTAAAGATCTTGGTGAGGAATTTTTAGATGAGATTATACTCTTTTCTTGTTGTTGTTCTTTTCCTTGTTGTTTTTGTTGTTGTTGTTCTTCTTGTTGTTGTTGTTGTTGGACAATTTCATTATCTAATCTTTGTTGATCAACTTCAATTGAATTTAATTCATCTATATTTGTTGGAGCTTGGCCATTTAATGCATCTAAAACTGAAGGATCAATTGGTTTAAAGTAATATGCAATGAAAACGAAAATAAATATAAAAACCAACATTACAGAGCCAAAAAGGATATATAAAATAAATTCAGATGCTTTAATTAAACCAATTACAAACGCATCGAATAAATTACCAATTGAAACAGAAATTAACCAGCCTGCCATAACAATTGATTTCATTGAGCGTGGTGAATTTGCATATGCAAATTCTAAACCAGTGATTGATAATAAAATTTCACCCCATGTTAAGACTACATATTGTGGAATTTGTAATGCAATATGAACAGAGTTTGGTGGACTATTATCAATTGCCAATTGTACGAAAGCAGCAATATAAAATGCAATCACTGACAAAATCATACCGGCTGCCATTCTACGAAGTGGTGAAAAGTTTATGCCTCTTTTAGCGATTGGACGATACAAACCGTATTCGAAAATTGGTACAAATATTAAAATTAACAATGGGTTTAATGCACCAATGATTTCAGTATCCATTGTAATGGAACCGATTCTACGATTCATTATATTACCTTGAGTTGTCCAACGAGTACCAGTTTGATCGTATAATGCCCAAAAGAAAGGTAATGGTGTAAAAACCAATAATACCCTTAGAACTTGTTTAACTTGATCAACAGATTGTGAACTAAATTTAAATTTAGCTCTGTCAAGGTAACTATCTTGATAATAAATATCTTGATATGGTTCATCATCGGTTGCCTTTAAATATTTAATCTTCTCTTGAATACCACAAATGATGATTTTTAAAAATGTAGAAAAAACTGATCCTTGTGGTTTACGTTTTATAAACTTTTTAGTACCACAAATGAATATAACAATTGATATTATTAAAATAATTGATGGTATAAGAAATGCAATCCAATAACCAACTTGAGTTCTAAGTATTGGTGATAAAATTGATGAAAAGAATGATCCCAAATTAACACACCAATAAAATACTTGAAATAAACTTGTTAATAATTTCTTTTGATGTGGACCAAATTGATCACCACAAAATGAACTTATTAATGGTTTTATACCACCAGTACCTTATTAATTAATTATTAAAAAAAAAAAATTAATTATATATATTATATATTATAATTTAAATATATAAAATGTAAAACATACCAATAGCAATACCACCCAATCCAAGAATTAAACCCCATGGCGATTTACTTCCAGGTCCAGATCCAGTAACTCCAGGAATTGCAGTTATTGAAAAAATACCAGCACCAAAACAATAAATTACACTAAATAATAAAATTGTTTTAAATTTACCCAATCTTGCATCTGCAATATATGCTCCAAATAATGTACTTTTAAAATTTTATTAGTAAATAATATTTTTTTTTTTTTTTTTTTTTTTATTAATAAAAATAATATTAATTTAAAATTACTTACAAAAAGTATGCAGATGCATTAACTATTATTTTATATTATTTTAAATAATAGAAATAATTATTTTTTGAAATTAGAATAAATTATAAATTTTTAATTGTTTAGAAAAAAAAAAAAAATAAATAAAAATAAAAAGAGAATACATTACAAATGTGACCAATTGTTTCAGCGGTTTTACTATTATAACCCATAAACATAATTAAATAATTATTTAAAATACTTTTCATTGCAAAGTATGAATATCTTTCACCAATTTCATTACCAAGAATAAATTTAATTGAAGGTGGGAAATGAGTTTCATCTCCTCCATATTGAAATTCATCTTTTTCCAATTGATTACCCAATTCAATTCCAACATTTTCTGAAGTATTTTCAATTGTTGATTCTGAATTTTTATTAGTTTCATTTTTACTATAAATACTTGACTTTCCACCACTATCATTTCCACTGGAATTGGCAAACTCTGGAATATCATCGAAAAGATGGTTTATCATACCATCTTCGTCGATTCCACCCATTCTATTTTAATTTTTTTTTTTTTTTAAAAGTACACACAAAATTTGCAATTATTTATTGGGTAAAAAAAATATGGATTAAATAACAATAAAAGATTGATATTAAGAAAAAAGAAGAAAGAAAAAAAAAAAATAATAACAAAAAAAAAAAAAAAAAAACCTATTGGAATTAATTTTACTGTTAGAAAAAAAAAAAAAAAAAAAAAAAAAAAAAAGAATTCAAATTCTAAATTGTGAATTAAATTACCCCGATGGAATACAATACCGAAAAAAAAAAAAGGGGGAGCGGGACTAATTTAAGAATTTCATTAATTTTTTTCTTTTTTTAAACACACCACATTTATCTATATAAAAAAAAAAATAAAAAAAAAATTAGACACAAAAAAAAAAATAATTATTGTTGTGGTAAATAATTTACCAGTTGTGTTTTAAAAAAGAAAAAAAATCTTATCATGCGATAAGATTTTTTTTTTTTTTTTTAAATATAAATAAATGTTTGTTTTATTTTTTCGCTTGGTTTTTTTATTTTATTCTTTTTTTTAGCTTCTTTTTTTTATTTTATTTTATTTTTTTTGTATAAAATAAAAATTGTTATTATTTTTCATCTTTTGAGGAGGAAGAGGATTTTTTTGAAGATTTATTTTCATCTTTTGATTTTGTGTCATCTTTATTGCTATCTTTTTCTTTTTCTTTTTCTTTTTCTTTCTCTTTCTCTTTTTCCTTTTCTTTTTCTTTTTCACTTTTGAGTGCTGCTAAATATTCCTCTAATTGTGGTTTAAAATTTTCAAAATCTATTTCTTCTATTGCTTGAAATACATCCTTTGGTGATATTGTAGATCTACCAGAATGTGAACTAAAATCTATACTTGCTGCTGTAAGATAATGAATCCAAACTTTTGCTGCTTTTGCAATAGCTAGCCTAGATTCTTTGGCACATAATACCCCTTCTGGTAACTAAAAAATAATATATATTAATATATATGTATATATATATATATATTTTAATTATATAATGATAATAATTTTACATACAGAAGCTTTAATAATTCTATTTACAATTGCACCTGGTAAATCTTGGCTTTCTGACATTTTATTTATTTATTAATTAATTTATATATATATTTGGTATATTATTTATTTTTTTACTTTTTTATTTTTTTATTTCTATTTATATTACTACATAACTTTGAAAAATGATGTTTCAAAAATTTGTGAAATTGAAAAAAAAAAAAAAAAAAAAAATAAAAATAAAAAAATAAAAATAAAAAAAAAAAAAAAATGAAAATGAAATCATTTCCATCAAAAAATAAACAATTTTCTCACACACACATAGAGAGAGAGAAACCATAAAATACCATGATTTCAAATTCATTTAAATTAATTAATAAAGTTAAGAATATATCATCTTTAATAAATAATAATCAAAGATATTTTTTATCAGGAATACCGAATTCTTCGAAATCAACAACCACTACTCCCACCACACCAACCAATAATGTAAATAATAATAACAATAGTAATAATAATAATAATAATAATAATAATAATAATAATAATAATAATATAAATAACCATATTAAGAACTTATTATCAACTATACCAAATAAAGTAGAATATAAAATAAAAAGGGAAAATAATAATCCTGATTCAAGAAATGTAAATAATAATATTGACCAAAATCAAGAAGGTTCGAGAACCAGATTTCAATGGTTACAAAAACCAAAAACAGTTTTAATTATAAAAAAGCATAAAGATAAAAAAACATCAGCTTGGTTAAATAAAATGGCTTCGTAAGTAATATATTTATTATCAAAAAAATAATAAATAAAATATTAACTTTTTTTTTTTTTTTTTTTTTTTTTTTTTTTTTTTTTTTAATAATAATAATAAAAAGTTGGTTAAAAACAACACATGGAATGAGAGTATTAGTTGAACCAAATGTTACAATACCTAGTGAAGCACAATCATATTTAGAGACATATTCAGAAGAGGAGAGTCATTTATTAGGTAAAGTAGTTGATTTCGTAGTTACATTAGGTGGTGATGGTACTTTACTTCATGTTTCATCATTATTTAAACAAGATGTACCACCTATAATAGCATTTCACTTGGGTACATTAGGATTTTTAATGCCATTTAGTATTGAAAATTATCAAGAATCAATTACAAATGTAATCAAAGGTGAATTCCTCTGTACAAATAGAATGAGATTAATTTGTGATATTTATTCAAAACATCCAATTTTACCACCAAATATACCACAATTAACACCAATTGATATATCAAATAATAATAATAATAATAATTTAAATAATAATAATAATAATGAAGAAATGAAATTAATTAAAAGTTTTCAAGTTTTAAATGAAGTTACATTACATCGTGGTTCAAATCCTCATGTTACAACAATAAATTGTACAATTAATGGAGATAATTTATCGGATATAGTTGGTGATGGATTAATTGTAGCAACAGCGACAGGATCAACAGCATATTCAATGTCATGTGGTGGACCAATGGTTCATCCATGTATTAATTGTATATTGTTAACACCAATTTGTCCAAGTTCATTCTCATCGAAACCAGCATTATTACCAGACGATTCAATATTAAAATTGATGATGATCTCTCAAAAAGGTAGATCAATCTCTGCAACTTTTGATGGTACTCGGTCAATTAAAATCGAACAAAGTGATTACATCATAATTAGAAAATCAAAATATCCACTCTTAACAATAAATAAAACCAATGAAACAACTGATTGGGTACATGGTAATGGTAAATTAATTGAAACTAGTGAAAAATCTTCAATTTGGAATCAAAATGTTTATACAACTTCTGCAAATTAAAAAATTAAAAAATGAAAAAAAAAAAAAAAACACAAAATAAACACAGGATCCTATTAAATAATTAATTATTTATTACTTTTTTTAAAATTTTCTTTTAAAACTTTATATTCATGTTCATTTTCAATTTCTTTTAAAACTTGTTTTGTGACACGTTGAGAACCTGAAATTCTTCTATGTTTTGGTACTTGTGGTGCTTTAACACCAAATAATGAAAATGTTGGATTAATTACAATAGTTTGAATTGAACGTTTCGATAGGATATATTGAGAAGAGAATGGATAAAATAAAGGATTATTTTCAGATGGTATTAAATGTTGAGAGACTTCACCACCGTCAATAAGTAATTGTTTTAGATCTCCGATTGAAGATAATGAAAGTTCACATGTAGAAGAGGTGGGAAATGAGTGAAGATCTTTGGTTAGTATCGAAAATAATAAAGGTGCCATTTGGGCAGCCAATTCATAATCTTCAGATGATTTTAAAATTTGAATGATTGATAGTGGAATTGATTTTGAGAATTTCAAATCCCTTAAATAAAATTCCTTCAATATCAACCACGCCTCAATGATTAACCCCTCTGATAAATATTTACTTGCTAAACAATTGAAATGGAATTGAGTGCTTTTCGAGAAGGCCAACTCTGATTGCACCACCAACGATTTCATCTCGGACGAATCCACCTCCTCTACCATCGCCATTGAGTGTAGAATAATACCACAATTCCAAACGGGGTCGATATTATCAGCACTTTTGAAAATGAGTGTTGACCCTTGTGAATTGAACTTGTATATGAAAAGTACCATTTCGTAATCCTTTAAATTGTACAATGTTTGAAGCATCATTTGAAATGCCTCTTGACAGAAGAATAGGGGTTTCGGACTGCTCAATAGCCCATGTATGCCTTTAAGCATTGACTCTCTATCTGGTGAATATTTTACAATTGTGTAGGTGTTTAAGAGCACTGTGACGTCATCTGGCGTTGAAATATCCTTGAATACCGACTCTACAATAGTCTCTATCTCTAGTATATCCTTTTCGTCTTTTAAACTCTCCAATTTCAATAAATATATATAAACTATAGTATTATAAAAATCAGTTGACAATGAAATTGAATCATTTATAGCCTCCTTTTTAATTGCCTCTATTTCAATACCACTCTTTACCATTTGTGCATACTTTCTATATTTTGAATCTAATACTTTTCTGGGTATTTGTACATTTACTTTAAATTTTTCATTTTCAAAATAATCTGTTATTTCATTAACTTTAATTTTTTCATTTGATTGAAAATCTTTATTTTTAAAATTAAAATTTTTAAAATTTTCTTTATTATTATTATTATCATTTTCATTTTCATTTTCATTTTCAATTTCTTCTTTTAAATCTTCTAGTTGTATTTCTTCTTTTTCTTTTATCATCATTATTCCACTATCATTATTATTATTATTATTATTATTATTATTATTATTATTATTATTATTATTATTATTATTATTATTATTATTATTATTATTATTATTATTATTATTATTATTATTATTATTATTATTATAATTATTACTATTATAATTATTATTTTGTTGAGACAATGAATGAATTGAATTATTTAAAATTGAATCATTTATTGTTTCTGTGTCAATTTTAATATTATGATTATGATTAGAGCCTGTGTAATATCTTTTTGATATTACAACTTGTAATAACCTTCTAGATCTAATCATATTTTAATCATTCGCCCTATTTTTTATAAACCATTAAAAAATAAATAAAAAATATAAAAAAAAAAAAAAAAAATGCAAAATTTAATTTGAAATTATTTGTTTAGTTAGAGCAAAAATGAAAAATCAAAAAAAATTAATTCAAAAAAAAAAAAAAAAAAAAAAAAATCACAAAAAAAAAAAAAAAAAGCTTTTTTTTTTTTAAAAAAATTGACCTGGAACAATTAAATCAACATGTTGAAAAGAAAAAGAAAGTAGCTCATAATAATAATGGAAATAATAAACCAAAAAAAAAAAAAAACAAATTAACAAAATTCTATTTTTAAACTCTATATTATTAAAAAAATTTCTATTAAGTAAAAAACAAAAACAATAATATTTTATAGAAATATTTTTTAATTTATATAAAATTATAATTTATCAATATTATATAATGATCATTTGATTATTAAAAAAAAAAAAACTTAATCTATAAAATTATTTAAATGTTATTATTAAGTTTAAAAAATATTATTTACTAGAATATCATTGTTGCTTAAACTTTTATGGTTTTAATTATTGAAAAAAAAAAATATGTTGAATTTGTTTAAAAAAAAAAATAAAAAAAAAAATAAAAAAACATTTTTTGTTTTCATTGTATTCATTTAAAGAAAATGAAAATCAATGTCAATTTAATATTTTATTTTAAAATAAATAAATCAACCAATTTAATTTACTATATATTTTTCAAAAAAATTAAAAAAATAAAATAAAATTCATTTTAATAATTATTAAAACAAAATAAATAAATAAATAAATAAATAAATAAATAAATAAATAAATAAATAAATAAATAAATAAATAAATAAATGGCAATTTTTAGTAAATATTTTATTTTCTTTATTTATTTATTTTTTAGAAATTTTATATTATTTTAAATATATATAACTTTATTATTTATTAACAAACTACAATTATTTATTATTTAATAGAATCAATTTCATCTATTTCAAATTCAACAGTCTCAATAGGAAGTACAATTGGTGCCTCAAACCAAACTGGATCAAATATCAATGACAATTCAATTGCATGTTTTGATGGTGGTTTACGTGGTAATGGCGGCTTTAATGGTGGATGGGGTGGTATTGGTGGTTTTAATGGTGGCTGTGGTGGTTCAAATGCCAATATCATAAACCTTGATATTGATATTGGTCGTCGTCATCATCGTCGTCATTGTTGTTAATTTTTTTTTTTTCAAAATAATAAATACTCAAATAAATAAACAAGAAAAATAAATAATAATAATAATAACAGTTTTTTTTTTTTTTTTTTTTTTTTTTTTTTTGGATCACTAATTGTTTTTTAAAATTAACCTAATGGAATTCATTATTATTATTTATTTTCCAACGTTTATTTATTAAATTACAATCAAATGTTGGTTTACCTAATTGTAAATTTACATTATTATGAGCATTACATAACCAAAGTGCGAAATCATTTTGAGAATCTAATATTGGTGGTGTCTCTTTCATTATTTCTCTAAAATCTTTAGCACAAACCTTACATGGATAAACTTTTGAAAAACTTTGTAAAAATTCTTTAATATCTTGTTTCTTTTTTTCACTTGGTTTCTCTGGATAATAAGCTGCAATTGTATGTAATAATGTCCAACCACTATTACCTAATTCAATTGTTGTTGGTGGTGATGGCATTGGTTCCCAATATTTAGAATCTTCATTATTTTTATTATCATTATTATTATTACCATTACCATTATTATTATTATTATTATTATTATTATTATTATTATTATTAATTGAAATCATTTGAAACATCTGATTCTTTTTTTCAGTTACGCCAAGTAATTCACAAGTACCACAATCATCTTCATCTTCATTCGTTATATCTTTTGATAAGAATGATGCTTTCTTTATTGTTGTTATTTCTACATTTTTATTTTTATTTTTATTTTCATTTTCAGTTGTTGCCGGTGTTGTAATATGACTTTTTTCGTCAAGAATTTGATTTATTTTATTCCCAAAAGCCATTTTTGTTTTTTTTTTTTTTTTTTATTTTAATTTTTTTTTTTTTTGATTTGGGTTTTAAAAAATGCAAAAAAAATAAAAAAAACAAAAAAAATAAAAAATAAAAAAAATTACACGCAAATAATACATATATTTTTCGGTTATGACTTTTCAAATTTCCAAACAATTTTAAATTCTCACATTTATGAAATAATAAATTCATATTTTTTATTCTAATTATCTTTTTTTTTTTTTTTTTTTTTTTTCACTTTTTTTTTTTCCATTTTTTTTTTTTTTTTTTTTTTTTTAATTCATCTTAATATTCTATTTATAAAATAGTATAATTTTTTTTTAATTTCCAAATTAAAATTAGAAGAAATAGAATAAAAAAGTGGTATTTATAAAAAAAAAAAAAAAAAAAAATTTAAAACCATCATCCTAAGATGGGGGTGTTATTTTCGAAAAGCTATCAAAAAAAAAAGATTTTTTTGATTAATAATAATAAATTATTGATTTAGAACAATATAAAAATAAAAAATTATTTCCAATGAGATTTCAAAGTTATATTAAACAGAAAAAAAAAAAATTTTACCAGAAATAATACTTTAAAATTGATTTTTTTTTTTTATTAATTATTACAGTCATGTATTCAATCCATCCTATATATCCTTATCTTTATTTGTTTTGTATTTTTTTTTATTTTTTTATTTTTTCTTTTGTTTTTTTTTATATAATTGTTTTTTTATTTTAATATTTCGTTTATTTTAATTTATTTATATTATTAATTTCCAAACTTTTCTTTTAATTCTATAAGAGGAAAAAAAAAAAAAAAAAAAAGTTAGTTCGATGTTTGATTTATGAATAGTTTTTATCTATTTGTATGTATTATTATTATTATTATTATTATTATTATTATTATTATTATTATTATTATTATTATTATTATTTAAAATTTACCTTGTTTTAATAATTCTTGTTCTCTAACTCTTTGTTGATGTATAGATAAAGTGAAGATTTCTCTCTTAACAATATAATCATTGAAATCATATGATTTGTACATAAGGGTACCTAAAGCGACAGCCCATAAGGCGTGAACATGTGGGTTACTTCCCATTGGTCTTTTATAAAATCCATTGGTAATAACACCACATGAAATACCTAAACCAACACCCATTATAACTCTTTTTGTTCTTGAAATCTTTTTGAATGGATTCGTTTCATTTGAAATATAATTTTCTGTATTTGTTGGTCTAATAATTTCTTGTGTCATTTTCTTTTTTTTTTTTTATCTATATTAAAAAAGCGTCAATGATTTTTGATTGAAAAAAAAAAAAAAAAAAAAAAAAAAATGAAAAAAAAAAAAAAATTTTAAAAAAAAAAAAAATTAAATAAAAAAATGAAAATAAAAAAAACAAAAAAAAAAAATAAAAATTATAACAGAGAGAAAAACTTTTTTTATTTAATTTTCATTTTCATTTATAAAATAAAAATAATATATAAATAAAGAGGAATTTAAGTTTTACCTCTTTTAAATAATCTTGTAAATACATTAAACTTATAAAAAAAAAAATAAAAAAAATGGTGGATAACTATAATAATAATAATATATTACCAACAAATACATCTACAACTACAACTACAAATACGACAATAACACCTACACCACCACTACCACCACCACCTCCAATTTCAAATATATTAGATAATAATAATAACAATAATTTAATAAAAAATGATATAAAGAATGATAAAGTTGCAGTATCGAATTCAAATGTTAGACCATCATCTTCATCAGTTTCATATGAAAATTCAGATTGGAATAAGGTATATAATAGTGAAAGAGAGAAATTACATGAAGTTAATAAACAAATTTTAAATATAAAAAGACCATCAACTAGTATAGTTAGAGTTAGTCAATTAGATTCTGCAAGATTAGATGAAGAAATTTTAGATTTATTAAGATCTCAATTTATGAAAATATTTACATTTTTTAAAGTAATTTTTATATCAAAATATATTTACATACATATATATATACAAAATATATTAATATTAATAATATTTATTATTTATTATTTATTACTTAGCCAAACTTTATACATAATTTTCAACCAGAAATTAATTTAGTATTAAAATCAGTTATATATAAATTATCAATATTTAATTTAGGTACAACGTATGGTAACCAGTTACAAAATTTGACATATAGGAATGAAAAAGCATTCGACCCAATTAGAGGTTCTGATCAATTGAATAAATTAACAATGAGACAGAAATGGTTGTCGGGTTTGATTAATATTGGTGGTGAATGGTTATGGACTAGAATCAATCGATATTTGATTAACAACAATTGGAGTGAGCATCCACCTAATGATATAAGAAAAAAGTTTTGGAACTTTTTAAATTTTGCAGAGAGTGCTTATAAAGCTTTGGCATTATTGAATTTCTTGACATTCCTATTCAATGGGAAATATGTAACATTAGTAAACCGTATACTACATATGAGATTAGTGTATGCCCATCCAACATTGTCTAGAAACATTTCATTCGAATATATGAATAGATTATTGGTTTGGCATGGTTTCACTGAATTCATATTATTCATTATGCCATTAATCAATATAGATCGTATAAAATCATTTTTATATCGTTTATTAGTTAAAACTTCTTTTGGTAATAGTAGTGGTAATAATAATAATACAGCTTCAAATCCATTACAACAATTACAAAAACAACAATTATTAATTCAACAACAACAAATGGCTTTAGCAAAATGTCCAATTTGTATGAATGATCCAATTAGTATGCCTTATTCAGCTGATTGTGGTCATCTTTTTTGCTATTATTGTATTAAAACTTCTTGTATGATTGATTCCTCTTTTACTTGTCCACGTTGTAATTCTTTAATTTCAAATATTAAAAGATTTTCAATTCAAGATTAAATTTTAAAATTTAATATAAAAGATTTAAAACATTTCAAGATTTTAAAATAAAATATAAAATAAAATAAATTTAAATTTAAAAAAAAAAAAAAAAAAAGATATTTATATTTATTTTTAAAATTAGGATATTTGGAAAAAAAAAAGAAAATTAAAAAAACACAATTTTTTTTTTTTTTTTTTTTTTTTTTTTTAATCAGATTAACCTTTAGCCATGTCTGAAGAAAATAATCATAAAGAAAAAAGGTAAATATTTGTAAATATAGTATTTATTAATTTTATTACTATTTTTTATATATTAATACCAAATAGTAAAAATGAAATTAAAAAAGAAAAAAAAAAGATTGAAAAAGAAAAAAAGATTACAGAATTAAAATCAAAAAAAAAAATAAATGAAAAAAATAATACTATAAATTATGATGATGATGACGATAATGATGATGATAATTTTAAAAATAAAAAATGGGGTGAAATAAATAATGAAAATTATAAAGAAATAATAAAAAATAGATTTGTTAAAGAATGGAGTAATATTTCAGATTTAAATGAATCATGTGTTGGAAAATATGTATTAATTAGAGCTCGAGTTTCAAATATTCGTTCATTTGGTAATAGTCTTTGTTTTTTACAATTAAGAGACGGTTTATCAAGTATTCAAGCTGTGATATCAAAAAATGATGAAAATAATTCAAAATCAATGATCCACTTTATCAATTCAACAATTACAAAAGAATCAATAATTGATATTGAAGCAATTTTAACAAATTCATCAACACCAATTGAAAGTTGTATAATTAAAAATTTAGAATTAAAAATTTATTCATTATTTTTACAATCAAAATCAAATTCATCATTACCTTTACAATTTGATGATCTTTCAAAACCAACGACATATCAAAATTATGATGATAATGGTTATACTTATGTGATTCCATTAAATAGTAGATTAAATAATAGGTGTTTAGATTTACGAACTTTTTATAATTTATCAATATTTAAAATTCAATCAGCTATATCAAATTTATTTAGGGATCAACTATTAATAAATGATTTCATTGAAATTCATTCACCAAAGATAATAAAACAATCAATTAATGAAAATTCATTTAAATTAAATTATTTCAATGAAATTGCATATTTATCAGAATCAACACAATTTTATAGACAATTAGCAATTGTATCTGATTTTAAAAGGGTGTTTGAAATTGGGCCTGTATATAGAACTGATTTAGGTCATACTCATCGTCATTTAAATGAATTTACAAGTTTAGATTTTGAAATGACATTTAAAGATCATTATCATGAAGTTTTAGATTTTTTAGATAATTTAATGATTTCAATATTTAAAATTTTAGAAACAAATTATGAAAATGAATTAAAAATTATTAATAATTATCAATTACAATTTGAAAAATTTAAATTTTCAACTAAAACACCAAGATTTACATTTAGTGAAGTGAAATTAATGTTAATTGAATTTTCTGAAAATGAAAATAATAAATTTTGTATGGAGTTATTTGATTATTTAAATGTACAAGAAGAAAGAATTTTTGGAAAAATTGTTAAAGAGAAATTTAATGTAGATTATTATATCATTGAAAAACCATCTTCTGAATATCAACCATTTTATATAATGCCAGATTCAAATAATGAAAAATTATTAAATTCATTTCATATTTATATTAATGGTGAAAAAATTGGTTCAGGTTCTCAACGTATTCATGATTGGAAATTACTTGAAAAAAGATATAAAAATTATTATATAAATCATAATAATAATAATAATAATAATAATAATAATAATAATAATAATAATAATAATAATAATAACAATAATATTGAAAATTATATTAATATTTTCAAATTTGGTTGTTCACAACATGCTGGTTGTAGTATTGGTTTAGAACGTTTGGTTATGGCTTATTTAGGTTTGGAAAATATTAGAAAAGCTAGTTTTTGCCCTCGTGATCCAACAAGATTAACTCCATAAATAATAATTTTAAAAAAAAAAAAATTAATAGGGTGTAAATTAAAATTTTAAAAACAAAATGTAAAAGAATTCTAATTATTTATTCATAAAAAAAAAAAAAAAAAAAAAAAAAAAAAAAAAAAATGTTTAAATAAACCATAATTTTAATAATTAAATAAATAAAGAAAAGATAACAAACACTGTGTAAAGTATCCAAAAATACTACATATATTCAATCCCTAACACCACAATGTTGTTTTTTTGGAAAATTCCCAACAATCAAAATTTATTTTTTTTTTATTTTTTTTATTTTTTTTTTTTTTATTTTTTTTTTTTCATTTCAATATAAATTTTTTTTTTTTTTTTTTAAATTCATTTCACTTTTACTTAAATAATTTCCAAAATGTCAGAAACTACACCAGTTCCTGTTGGCGAAGCAGGTGAAAAAAGGTAACTAAAAATTTTAATAATAAATAATAATAAAAATAATAATAATATTAATATTTTTATTTTTTCTTGTATTAAAAGTGCTACAGCATTAAAAAAAGAACAAAAGAAATTAGAAAAAGAGAAAAAGATAGCAGAAGCTAAAGCAAAGAAAGCCGCTGAGAAATCAGCAGCAAGTGGTAATAGTGGTGAACAAAAGAATGAAAAGAAACAAGAACAAGTTGAAGAGAATAATAGTAATTGGGGTGAATTACCAATGAATCAAAGTAAAGAAAAGATTACAAGAGAATGGACAGATGTATCACAATTGACAGAATCATTAGTTGGTAAATCAGTATTAATTCGTGCACGTCTTTCAACAAGTCGTTTACAAGGTGCCAATCTTTGTTTTGTACAATTAAGAGATGGTTTATATACAGTTCAAGCAGTTGTTGCCAAAGGTGGATCCAACTCGAAATCAATGGTGCAATTTGTTGGACAAGTTCCAAAGGAATCCATTGTTGACGTTCAAGCAACCGTTGTCTCAACCAGTGTACCAATTGAAAGTTGTACACAAAAATCCGTAGAATTACAAGTTTCATCATTTTTCATCGTATCAAAATCAACATTACTCCCATTACAAATTGAAGATCTCTCAAGAGCCCAACCATTATTGGATAAGCAAGAAGACGATCTCAAGCAATTGGAACAACTTTTACAAAATACCAACTTGAATGAACAAGAGAAAACCGATTTAGAAAAGAAGAAGAGTGAATGTATTAAATTTGTAAACGTATCACAAGAGAAGCGTTTGGATAACAGAGCATTGGATCTTAGAGTACCAGCCCACCAATCTATTTTCCGTCTTCAATCAGGAGTTTGTACACTCTTCCGTGAACAATTACTCGGTGAGGGTTTCATTGAAATTCATTCACCAAAGATCATTTCCGCTGCCTCTGAATCTGGTGCCTCTGTTTTCAAATTAAACTATTTCAATACCCATGCCTATTTGGCCCAATCACCACAACTTTACAAACAAATGGCAATCTGTGCCGATTTCAATAAGGTCTTTGAAATTGGTCCAGTTTTCCGTGCTGAAAACTCCAATACTCATCGTCATTTGACCGAGTTTGTTGGTCTCGATCTTGAAATGACCTTTAAGGATCATTATCATGAGGCTTTGGATACTTTGGATCGTTTAATGACCTCGATTTTCCGTGGTTTAGAGACTCGTTTCGCAAAGGAAATCGAATCTGTAAACACTCAATACCCATTCGAACCTTTCAAATTCACTTATCCATCACCACGTTTCACCTTTGATGAAGCCGCTGCTATGTTGGCCGAATTAAATGACCCAGATTACATTGTAAAAGACAATGATTTCAATACTCGTCAAGAGAAACGTTTAGGTAAAATCATCAAAGAGAAATTTGGTGTAGATTTCTTTATCGTCGATAAATTCCACGTTGAAGTTCGTCCATTCTATACCATGCCTGATCCAAATAATCCACAATGGGCAAATGCTTACGATCTCTTTATGAGAGGTGAAGAAATTTGTTCTGGTGCTCAACGTATTCATGATCCAGAATTACTCGAAAAGAGTGCTAAATCTCATGGTGTTGTTATTGAGGATATTCAAGGTTATATCGATTCCTTTAAATATGGTTGTTCACAACATGCTGGTGGTGGTGTTGGTTTAGAACGTGTAGTTATGCTTTATTTAGGTTTAGGTAATATTAGAAAAGCTAGTTTCTGTCCACGTGATCCAACAAGATTAACTCCATAAATAAATAAATAAAAAATAAATAATAAAAAAAAAAAAAACATATATAATTATTAAATTATTACTATAACAAAAAAAAAAAACAAAATTATTTTATTTTTATTATTATTATTATTTTAATCTTTTTTTCTTATTTTTTTTTTTTTTGAATTTGTTACAATAATAACACTATTAATGGTTGGAAAAATTCCCATTGTTCCCGTTAGTTATTTTGAGGAAAATCAATACCAAAGATTTTTTTTTTTCCGCGCTCACCGTTTTTTAATCAATAAAATTTATTTTTTTATTTTTTTTTTTTATTTTTAAAAAAAAAAAAAGAAACCAGGCTGAGAATTATAAAAATATTTTGGTTTTAAAGCTGATTTTTTTTTTTTTTTTAAATTCCAACACCATTTTATAAATATAATATTTTAGAAAAAAAATGAATACCAAATTTATTTTAATTTTATTGGTTTTAATTATTTCAACTATTTTTGTTAATTCACAATCTTTAAATGTTGAAGTTAATGATAATACTAAAGACGTTCAAGATTGGCATGATGCTTGTAAAGTAATCACTGATGAGCCAATGTGTTTAGCATTCATCCAACACTGTGAATGGACAAAAGGTTTGTATTTTTTTTTTTTTTAATCAATTATCTTTTTTTTATCTTAAAATAAAAACTAATTTCAATTTTTAATTTTAATTTTAATAGGTCATTGTAAAGCTTGGTTATAAATTAAATGTAGATAATAATTTATTTAATCACAAAAATTGGATTTATTGAATTCACTGTATGTATATATATTTATAATTTAAAACTGTTTTTAGTAAATTATTTTTTAAAATCTATATACTAATTTTTTTTTTTTTTTTTTTATTAAAATCATAATTTGGCTGAATAGATTTAAAATTTTAATAAATAAAAAGAAATTTTGTGATCACTTATCTTTTAAAAAAAAAAAAAAAAAAAAAAAAACATTTTTGTGTGTTATGTGTGTTAATTTATTTGTGTACACCACTAATATTTATCTAGATTAGAGTTCTTTATTAGAAACTTGTTTAATTTTAAATGAAAAAAAACTAAAAAAAAACCAAAAGCAAGAAAAAAAAAATTAAAAAAAATATTAAAAAAAAAAAAAAAAAAAATGAATAAGCACGAAAAAGATATTTTGGTCATTCCATTCCTTGTGATGCTGCAAACCATTTGGACGTGTCTTTCCAAAAAAAACATTATTATTATTTTTTTTTAAATTAATTTATTTCATCATGGTCTAAAAACCATTACTTTTCGTGCCTTTTTGTTTTTGTTTTTGGTTTTTTTTTTTTTTTTTTTTTTTTATTTTTTTTCTAAACTTTGCTCATTTGTTATTTTTTTTTTTATTATTTATTTATTTATTTTTAATTTCTAACTGTGTTAAGTAGTTTATTGTAAATTTACCCTCACCACCACCATTTTTAAATCTATTAACACAACCAATTAAAACTTTTTTTTTTTTTTAAAATTTTTTATTTTTATTTGTTGTATAATCACAACCCCACTCATTTTTTTTTTTTTTTCACATCTCAGAAAAAAATTCAAAGAGATTGAGTGGTTTTTTTCATATACTTATATATATATATTTATATTAAAAAAAACTTTTATGTCAACTCCACCCACACCAATCCCCCCCTTTTTTTCATTCAAATATTTATATTTTTATTTTTTTTATTTTAAATTTATATTTATTTTTTTATTTTTTTTTCTATTCGATTAAAAAAAAAAAATAATTGAAAAGAATTAAGATTTATTATATTATTATATAAATTTATATAAACAGTTTTTTTTTTTTTTTATTGGTAAAATTAAATATATATAATAAAAAAAATAAAAATTAACCCTTTGGTTAATAAATATTATAAAGAAGATAAAAATACAAAAAATAAAAAAACCATAAACCTTTTTTTTTATTTTTTTTTTATTGGATAATAATTTTAAAAAAAAATTTAAAGAATGTTTATTATCCTAAAATTTTTAATATCGTTTTTCCTAATTTGTAATTTTTTTAATTATAATGATCATTTTGCATCTGGTCAAACATTACCTCCTGGATTTTGTCCTTCGCCATTAATATATAGAAATTCAACTAATAGACAAAATGATATTGAAAATGGTTATCTGTTTATTGGTCAAACAAATTGTACTTCACCATGTCCAAGGTTTGTTTTTAATTTTTAATAATTTTTTAAAATAATAATAATCATTTAAATTTACTTTTTTTTTTTTTTTTTTTTTTTACATTTAATTAATTTTTTTTTTTTTACTAAATTTAATTATTTATTTACTATATATTAATTTATTTTTTAATTTATTAATTTTTTAATTTATTTAATTTTTAAAAGTTTAATATTTTCAGAAAATGAATGGCATAGAGTTTATAATATGTCATTAATAGCAGGAACAATTTCAATGTTTGCATTGATATTTTTAATTATTACATATAGTCCATTAGTAAATAAATATAATGGGTATACAAGACATACTGTTGGAATTTTATTTTTATTTTGTGGTATATTCTTAACGGTTACTACGGATGGTAGACAACTTTGGGATATTGATTTAGGATTTGAAAAATATTGTCCGGAACCTGGAAGATTTGCAAGACAATCAGATACAAAATGCTTAGTTACTGCAATTTTCTTTCAATATGGCTGTGTTACTTCAATATTATGGTGGGCTGCAATATCGGTTGATTTATGGATGACAATAAGAAAAGTGAAAATTTCAAAACTCCAATTCATAACTTATGCTGTGATTTTGAATATAATTACATTAATTTTAACATTTGCTCCAATTGCATCAAAACAATATGGATATGGTGAAGCGGCAATTGGCTGTTGGTTAATGGATTTGAAATATCAAGTTGGTTATTTTTGGGCACCTGTTGGATTTTGTTTATGTGTTGGTTGTGTTAGTATTGTATTGATTATTAGAGAGATTTACAAAGTTTCGGATGCCATTAAAAAGAAATTATTAGCAAAACATTTGAAACCATTAATGTTAATCATTTTAATGTTATCAGAATTTATTTATATGTTTATTTTCTATTCATATACAACTTCACGTAGAGGTCATTATCATGATGTCGTTGAAAAGTATATCCGATGTTTATTTATTAACGCTTCAAATCCATCAATTTGTGAGGTTGATGTATCAATTTCATCACCCGCTCATTTTTTCTTTCATTTTTGTATGAGATTAATGGGTATTGAGGGTTTGATTTTCTTTGGTTTTACAAGACAAACTAAAAGAATATGGTTAAGATCATTTTGGCTTAATAATAGTTTCATTAAGAAATTAATACCATCACTTTCCTCTATATCCAGTGATGAGAAAACTTCAAACTCAAGTCATAGAACTACTAGGGGTTGTAGGGAAACTGAATTTGGTGAATCGATCGAACAATCAAATGATCCAGAACATTTTATCGAGTTATCAGGAGTAGATTCAAAAAATTAATTTTTTTATTTTTTTTTTTTGAAAACCCAAATAAAAAAAAAAAAAAATAAAAATAAAAAAAAAATTTGAAAATATCTGAAAAATTTTCAAAAAAAAAAAAAAATCAAAATTATAAACAAATTTTTTTAAAAAACAAAACGGCACAACCTTTTGATCAATTGTAGCAAAAATATATTTAGATTTTTTTTTTTTTTTTTTTTTGAATTTTATTTATTTCAAATTAATTTAAAAATAAAAATTTTTTTTTTTTTTTTTTGTGTTAACACTAGCCCCAATTTCCTTTTAAATTTTTAAAAGGTTTTTTTTTTGAACTGAACAAAAATTTAGTGAATTATTAAAAAAAAAAAAAAAAAAAAAAAAAAAAAAATAAAAAAAAATAAAAACAAAAATATGTGATTGTAAAAAAAAAATTATTGAAAAAAAAAAAAAAAACAATTTGATTTGTAAACTGATCAAAATTTTTTTATATAATTAATTTTGACCATGATATCTCATATTAAAAAATTTATAAATTTATATACAATTGTTTTCCTTTTATATATTCTATATAGTAATGAAAATTTTTTTGTAAAAGGGCAAAAATTACCACCTGGGTTTTGTCCTTCTCCATTAATATATAGAAATACAACAGATAGACAAAGTGATATAGATATTGGCTTTCAATTTTTAGGTGAAACAAATTGTGTTCAACCATGTCCATCGTAAGTTTAAAATTAATATAAAAATAAATTTTTTTTTAAAAAAAAAAATATAAATAAATAAAAAAAAAAAAAAAAAGCAATCAATTTCTTTTTAAATTAATAGATTTAAAATATAATTAAAAATTAGTTTTTTTTTTAAAATTTTATTCTAATTAATTTTAATTTTTTTTTGTTATTGTTATTTTTTTTTTTTATAAAAATAGTTTAATTTTAACAGAAAATGAATGGAATAAAGTTTTTAATATGTCATTAGTTGCGGGAACAATTTCAATGTTTGCATTAATATTTTTAATTATTACATATAGTCCATTAGTTAATAATATTAAAGATTATACAAGACATACTGTTGGAATTTTATTTTTATTTTCTGGAATTTTAATTGCAATGACAACAGATGGTAGACAACTTTGGGATATTGATTTAGGATTTAAAAAATATTGTCCAGAACCAGGTAGATTTGCAAGACAATCAGATTCAAAATGTTTAGTTACAGCAATTTTCTTTCAATTTGGTTGTGTAACTGCATTGTTATGGTGGGCTGCAATTTCAGTTGATTTATGGATAACAATTAAAAAAATTAAAATTTCAAAGAAATTATTTATAATTTATACAATTGCAGTGAATATAGTTACCATAGTTTTAACATTTGGACCAGTTGGTTCTAAACAGTATGGTTACATTGATGCTGCAATTGGTTGTTGGTTAATGGATTTGAAATATCAAGTTGGTTATTTCTGGGCACCAGTTGGATTTTGTTTATGTGTTGGTTGTGTTAGTATAGTTTTAATTCTTAAAGAGATTTACAATGTTTCAGATGCCGTTAAAAAGAAATTATTAGCAAAACATTTGAAACCATTAATGTTAATCATTTTAATGTTGACAGAATTTATTTATATGTTTATTTTCTATTCATATACAACTTCAAAAAAAAATCATTATCATGATATTATTGAAGAGTATGTTGTATGTTTATTTGTTCACGCGGCAAATCCGTCCGTTTGTAAAATTGGTTCAACAATATCACCATCAGCTCACTTCTTTTTCCATTTATGTATTAGATTAATGGGTTTAGAAGTTTTAATTTTCTATGGATTTACAAGACAAACAAGAAAAATTTGGATGAGATCATTTTGGTTTAATAATAGTTTTATTAAAAGATTCTTACCATCTATTTCCTCATCAAATGACTCAAAATCATCAAATAATAAAACAAGCGGTCGTGTAACTGGTGGTTTTGGTGAATCATCTGAGCAATCAAATGAACCTGAACAATCAATTGAATTATCAGGTATTGATGATTCTAAACATGATCCATAAAAAAAAAAAAAAAAAAAAAAAAAAAAAAAAAAAAAAAAAAAAAAAAAAAAAAAATATTTACAAGAATATTTGGAGTTATATGTATTTTCATTATTTTAAAATAAAAATAAATAAATTAATAATATTTTTTATGGACATATTTTATTTACAAGAAGAAAAGATTTATTTAATTTTTTTTTTTTTTTTTTTTTTTTTTTTTTTAAATTAATTTTCAAAAATTGGGATATTAATTGAACCAGTAAAACTATGGGCAAATGAACCTTGAAGACAATTTGGAGTACCTAAATAATAACCATCAGCACAAGAACTACTAAGTACAGAAACATCAGCACCTCTCATTACAAAGATATCAACACGAACTGATATAGATGCAACCCAACTATTAGTATTATCATAAATGGTTATTTGATAATAACTATTTTCAATGGCAGTATTATCAAATTCAGTTGTAAAATTCGATGAATGAGTTGGGACATCATAATTGTAGATTTGAGTTGGACTAAATTGAATTTTAAAATTTAAAGCTGTTGAAGTATTATTTGAAATTGTTGGAGCACCTGAACCAATATTATCATTGAGTAAAGACATACAAAAATTCCAACCATTGGCTGATAAGAAAAATTCTTGTTCTGAAACACCATTACCCCAAATCAATGACATTAAAGAATCGTCTGGATAAACTTTTGTAGTTTCATTATCGGCAATGAAATAGGTAATATTACTATCATTTGGATCAGTCCATAGACATGATGATGGAATATCATCTGGCAATCCGACATTACCATTATTAGCAAGATCATAACGATAGATTTGATATTTTGATGGCATTAAAATTTGAAGTAGTGAAATTTCATAACCTGGTACAGCGGCTGAAATTAAGTCACCAGTCATTGACGATTGCCAAGCAAGTGAGTTTGGGCCACTTAACGTTTCAATTAAACCATGAGTTGTTACCATCATTCCCCAATCTTGAAGTAACATTGTTTCCATATTGGATACGTTGGATAAAAGTGCTTCATAATTTGTACTTAGGGTATCCCATAGATTAGATAATGCAACTTGGAATGGATCAGGTTGAATTGTACTATGACCATCGGAAGCAGCAACACCAATATTGACCGCTGTCTGTAATACATTTCCAAGAATAGGGCCAACACCTGGTAATGCCTCTAAAATTGAATACATCATACCACTAAATACTTGAATTACAGAACCCATTGCATTAATATCTGAACCTATTTCCAATTGGCAAAGTGTTGCTAATTGATTTAATCTTGCAGAGTTATCAGCAAATAATTCGTTATGGAACGATTCATAATTGCCAATTAAATTGATAATTTCTTGAGCATAATTGAATTCTGTAGATAATTGATCTCTAACAAAATCAAACTCTTCATGAGATAAATAACTTGGATAACTCATTGCTGACATTTGCGATTGGAAAAATGGTAATGACACTGAAAGATTTGTATACTGACTTCTAATATCATCAACATTGCTAAGATATTGACTAATTTCAATGAATGCTGTATTTTGATCTCCAGGGAATGTAGGGAATGCTTGTGGAGGACTTGTTAAAATGGTATTCAATGGATATGAAGGTACCAAATCCCATTGAAAGCAAAGGTTATTATTATCAATTGGCTGATCAATAACCAATTCAGTGCCATTCGTTGGAGTGATTGGTTCATTGAATGCTCCTTTTATTCCTAGACATGTATTTGGGTAATTTGAATTTTCAATTTGTCCGGTACTTGAATTGTAGGTCCAAATTTGACTTGTATAATTATTCCAACCATTGGCAATTGCTAAATTGGTACCATCATTATTGTAATCCATCACATAGTTACCAGCTAAAAGAGATACTAAATGACCATCCTTTGATATTTGCCAAAGTTGACTTGGATCATTTTCATCGATTTGCCATAGAATACATTGAGTACCCGGTTGTGTATATCTACCAGAAACTCCACAACATAGTGGATTACCATTTGCGTCCATTTGTCTACATTGAAGGAATATCCAACTTTTTAATGGTGTAATAGATTTCAATGGTGGTAAATCAGTTGGTAGTGAACGAATTGATTTCTTTTTAGTTTCTTTTTTAGCTTGTTGTGGTTTTTCTTTTAAATAACAATTTGATATTTCATTTGAAATTTTGTTAATTAATTCATTGGACATTTTAATTTCATTACTTTTTTTGAAAGACTGTTGTGGTTTTTCTTTTAAATAACATTCTGATATTTCAGTTGAAATTTGTTTATTTAATTTGTTTGACATCTTTATTATTTTTTTAAATGTTTATTTTATTAATTGTTTTATTTTTTTTTATTTTATTTTTAGAAATTTGAATTTGATATCAAATCTATTTATACTTTTTTTTTTTTTTTTTGTGAAAATAAAAAAAATTAAAATAAAATAAAAATAAAACTATTTAAAAATAAATAATGCGATTAAATAAAGGTGTACCATTTTGAGTAAGAAAATCGACTTTATTTATTTGAAAATAAATTTTGTTTAAAGTGTTCCAAATTAATTAACCTTTCAAAACACCAAAATGTGCACTTTTTGAAAAAAAAAAAAAAAAAAAAAAAATAAAAAAAAAAAGATTTTTTAAAAAACCATTTTCAATGGATTTTTTTTTTTTTTTTAAAAGATCGATTTATTTTAAATTAAATTAAATTTAATTTTTAATTTTTTTTTACACAAAGCAAAGACACATTTGCATATTTTGGTACTCCCAGCATTATCAAAAATCACCACTTCTTAAATACAATTAACAATATTTTTTATAATAAAAAATAATTTAATAATTATATTTTTAAAAGAAAAAATAAATCATATTAAATTAATACCGGGTTGCTTTTTTTAAAAATTTTTATTTTATTTTTGTTTTAAAAAATTAATTAGCAACAAAACTAATTTTCCATGAAAATTTTTTAAGAGTAGATTTTTAATTTTTATTTTTATTTTTTTGTTAATTATTATATTCAGTGAATGAAATAAATAATTTGCTATTTTAAAGAAATTAAAAAATTATAAAAATATTTAAATAAAAAATTAATATTAATTTGAAAATGTTGCAATTGTTTATTTAATTAAGTTACTATTTTTTTATTTTTTTTTTTTATATATTTTATTTTTATTTTTAATTTGGATATTTAAAAAATTAAAAATAATTTTTGAACTTCAATTTGGTATTTTATTGTTTAAAAAAAAAATAAAAAAAAATAAAAAAAAAAATAAAAATTTGACAAAGGAAATATTTTTTTTTTCATTTTTTTTTTTTTTTTATTTTTTATTTTTTTTTTTTTTCTTTTATTAATTTTTCATTAATTTTTTAATACTGCACGTGTTATCATTTTTGATGATGAATGTAGAAAATAATTATACACCTCAAAATTCTGAAACAAGACCAAATTCTAAAAGATCACATAAACAATCAATTCCAAAATTCAATCATGAAAATAATAGTCAAAGAAAAAATGTCATAAACAACAACAATAATAATAATAATAATAATAATAATAATATTAATAATTCATCAAATTATGCAAATTTTAATAATATAATGAATGTAAATACTAATGCAAAAGGTGGACCATGTGTAATTGGTGTAATTGGTGATTCATCAAAAGGAAAATCATTATTTTTAAATAAAATGGCAGAGAAAGCTGTATTTCATGTGAGTACTCATAATTCAAAGAGAGATAGAGAGAACTATATTAAAGAGTTAGTTACTAATAATAATAATAATAAAGGATATCAAAATTGAATTTAATAAACATACAGCAGATGAAACAGTGAAATTCGAAATTTATAATGATGTCGAAAAGGATAATGTATATATTAACCTAAGCTCTTTTCAAGATACCACATTATTTATTGACCTTTGGGATTCAATTCAAAATATGACACCATTTGAAATTGAAAAATGGTTAGAAGATGGAGAATTCATTTTTTTAAAATCTTTATTATTCATGTTTCATATTTGTAATATCATATTTGTAAGTATTTTTTTTTTTTTATAAATATTTATATATACAATTAAATATTAACAACTTTTTTTTTATTTTTATTTTTATTTTTATTTTAGCTTGTTTTTGAAAATTTAACAATTAAATTAGAATATTTTACAATTTTTAAGATATTAAAACATGTTAAACAAACGATATCACCATCAATTCAAAATCTTTTAATGACTCAATTCAATTTACCGCCACCTTATTCATTCATTACACCTGGTAAATGTATACCGATTTTACAGATATTCCTATTAAAAGATTTAAATGAAAATTATCAACGTGATAGTCACTTAAAATTAGAAGAATCCTTAAAGAAACAAATTTTATTACTTTTAAGAAATTATGGTTTATTTACAAGTGTTTCAAATTATTTAGGTACAAATAAAAAAGAAACTACTACCACCACCACCACCACTAATTCAATGGTACCAATAAATATAAATACTCAACAACAACAACAACAACAACAACAACAACAACAACAACAACAACAACAACAACAACAACAACAACAACAACAACAACAACAACAACAACAACAACAACAAATTCCACCAGGTCCAACAACAGTGGTACAGCAGCAACAACAACCACTATTTTTAATTGAATTAAATAGACCATTGGTTAGATTATTAAGATTGTATCAAATATCTAGTAATACAATTCAAACATTGTTTAATCAAGATTTAAATACATTAGCATTTCCAAAACAGTTTAGATATTATTCACAATTAGTTTCAACCTATGAAGCTAATCACCATAATATTCCATTAGCATGTATAAATAGTTTTAAAACTTTATTAGTAAATTCGAAATTAAAATTATTTGATTATCAACAATGGGAACTAATAATTTCAAATTTATCAAATCTATTTGATAGTTTATCAAGTAACTCTTCATCATCATCATCATCATCATCATCATCATCATCATCATCATCATCATCATCATCATCCAGTGGTACCACTAAAGATCATCATCAACATCATCAACATCAACAACACCACCATCAACAACAAAAAGATTTAAATGAATTAAAGAAATTTATTGATACAGATTTAACATTTTCAAAGAAACTATGTAGAATGAATAATAAACAATCAATGGAACAATATCAAGAGAATTTACCAATTTCCTATGGAACTAAAATTCATTGTAGTAGAGTTGCAAAAGCTATTAAAACCATTTGTTTCAATGCTAGTGGTCCTGCTTTGGAATTTAGTATCGACTATTTACGTATGGAATGTGACCAAATTTGGAAACGTGGTAAAAGATTATGTGAAGCTGAAAGTTTATCTGGTAGAATTTGTACTTTAAAAACTCACAATGTCCCACCTTTACCAAATAGTTGTATGCCACCTCCTCCAACCCTAGTTTTATCACCACCACCATTACAATTATTATTGTTATCAAAAGATATTGGAGGTAGTAGTAGTAATATTAACGGTATTAGTAATATTGTAAATAATAGTAGTTTATCCTCTTCTTCTTCACCTTTGTTATCATCATCATCGTCATCAATATCATCATCAACATCAACATCAAATATAATTGAAACAAGAGTACATCAATCAGGTTATAGAACTAGAGCAACATGTAATTGTGGTAAAACAACTACTTTAAGAGAGGATATATTTGAGATTGAATATGGTAATTTATTGTTTTATCAACAATCATGTTGTAAATCAATCATTAGTTTACCTGTACCAAATACTCTTGTTAGTTATTTCCCATGTAAAAGTTATGAATTTAATAGTTATGTTACACCTTATCCTTGGTTTAGTATTTTAGATTATGGTTCATTTTCAAAGCAATCAATATCATTACCATTCAATAGTGATGCTTCATCTTTCTATGTTGGTAATAATGATCAATTACAAGAATGGAATTTAAGAAAGATTTTAACCATTTTTAGTAGATCTCAACCAAATAATTCTCAAAAGAAAATTAATTCAATAAATTCAACAAATTCACCTCAAATATCAATAAATAATAATAATAATAATAATAATAATAATAATAATAATAATAATAATAATAATAATAATAATAATAATAATAATAATTTTAATAATGATTCATGTATTGGTAGATTGTCATTTGAATATCAATGTCCAACAGGTCATAGATTTATAGAGAAAAGAAAATCAAGGAAATTCTTTGTAGAATTGATTGAGGGCGCTTCAGATGTTCCAACCTTCTTTTTCCAAAAACCAATGTTGGAAGCATGTAAACACTCTGATTGTAATTATTATTCACAATTGTGTAGAGTTTATATTAATTCTCCAATAAATGATTTAGAAATTTCTGGTAGTGTGGAAATATTTCAACATGATAAACAACCATCTGATAAATGGACTTTTGCAATGGATTCTTATGTACCATTGATAAAAGATCATTTATATTCTTTAAGAACACCATTCGTTTTTGAATATCTTTCAAAACCAGTTCAATTAAAATCTCCAAATTCAAGTTGTTTCATTTTAAATATTAAAATTAAATCTCAATTAGTAAAATAATAAAATAAATAAAATAAAGTAAAATTAAATTTTAATCATCATTAAAAAAAAAAAAAAAAAAGTGGATTTTCCCAAACAATAAAATAAAATAAAATAGAATAAAATAAAATAAAATATAATAAAAAGGATGATCATTTCAAATAAAAGAGATGATCATCTTTATAACTTATTTTAACAAATTTGTTATTTGAAAAAATTTTTATTTTTTTATTTTTTTTTTTTTTTCATTTTTATTTTTATTTTTATTTTTTTGGTCACAGCAAAAAAAAAAAAAAAAAAAAAAAAAGCTTAGCAAAAATATCTTTTTCTTCAAACTTTTTTTATTTTTTTTTTTAAAAGTATATATTTTTATTTTTATTTTTATTTTTCACATTCACTTTTTTTTTTTATTTTTATTACTATTAAAAAAAAAAACTGTAATAATAATAATAATAATAAATAAAAAAAGCTGTTGAAATATTGATTAAAAAAAAAAATAAATAAATAAAAAAAAAAAATAATCAACATTTAATTTTTTTTTTTTTTTTTTTTTGGAGGTGGAGTATATATTTAAAACTAAAAAATGTTTAGAAATATATTGAGTTGGTTTGATTCAACACCACAACCACCACCACAACAGCAAGAGCAACAACCAGAACAACCATTGGAACCACCAAAGGTAGTATCAAAAAATGAAGCCAGAATATTGACAGATCAATTACCAGCACCAGATTCACAAAGATCACAAAGATATGATAGAATTAATAATAATAAAAATAACAACAATAGTAATGTTGATCCATTAGGAAATAAAGATATTTTTAGTTCATCTCCATCAACCTCAACAACAACAACAACAAAATCATCTTCAACAACAACAACAACAACAACATCATCATCATCAAATAAACAACAACCATTATATGAAGATGAACCACCATTAATTGTACATGAATTAACATCAAAAGGTAAAAGACCACCATCACCAATATTTAAAGAGGAATCATCAAGTCAATTAATTTTAGATACATGGGAAATTAATTCATCAGATGATGAATCAAATTCTAAAAATGATTTCAAAGGTTTTATGAGTCAATTAGAATCTTCAAATTTGAATGAAAAATATATCACTTCAAATATTTATCAAAAATGTATGTGTTTTTTTTATTTTTAAAATAAATTTATTGATAATTATTAATTTATTAATATAATAATCATTATATTTCATTTCATTTTAATAATAGATGAATTTTTTCAAAAAAGAGATAGTGAAGAAGATTTATTCCCATCACCAGAACCAATTAAAAAGAAACAATCAAATGATTTAGAGAAAAATATATTTGATGATGATGATGATGATGATATTTTTAAAAATAAACAGTCAACAGTTACTAAACCAAAACAACCACAACAACAACAAAAACAACCAATAGTTAAAAAGAAAGTTGAAGAAGAATCATTATTTGGTGATTCATCATTATCATTGGATAGTCCATTATTAGCTAGTAAATCATCACCACCAAAGTCATCAGTAAATTTATCACCACAATTATTTAAAGAGGATTCATTCGATATTGATTCTTTCCTTTCAAATGATTTCGATTTTAAATCTAAAAAATCAAATAATACAACTACAGTGAAAAAAGCTGTTCCTATTTCAAAATCAAAACCACAACAACCACCACAAAAAGAAGAAATTAAAGAGGTATCAACTCAAAAGGATAATAGTAATAGTAATAATAATAATGGTTGGGTATCTGTTGATGAAAAACCAAAAGAAAGATCAACAAGTAAAAGTAAAATTGGTATTCAAAAGACAGTTACTGTTAAATCAAATAATTCATTTGAAAATGATATTTTTGGAAGTACTACTACTAATGATGATGGTGGTGATAATGATTTCTCATTTACACCTGCAACTACACCATCATCATCATCATCAACTAAAGCTACAACTACATCACCATCATCAACAACAACTACCAAATCAAATATTAATATTGGTCAAAAATCAAATAAATCAGTTGATCAAGCAGATCAATTTTTAAATGATATTTTCCAACAAGAAGAACAAGATAAAAAGAGAAGAGAAGAAGAAGCAAAATTAAAACAACAACAAAAACAAAAAGAAAAAGAACAAATTAAAGATGAAATTGATGATTTATTTAAATTTTCAAAACCAACAACTACCACCACTTCAACACCATCAAAATCAACTACTTCAATTGTTGATATTAATTCAATTGAAAAGAAATTTTCAAAATCTGCTGCTAATGCCACCACCACTAATAATGATAATAATAATAATAATAATAATACTTCATCACCAACAAATAAATCTACAAACTTATTTAATGATTGGGAAAAAGAAGAAGAAATTAAAGTTAAAGAAGAATTAGATAAAAAGAAAAAGATTGAACAAGAAAAGAAATTAGAACAAGAAAAGAAATTAATTGAAGAAAAGAAAAGAATTGCAGAAGAAAAGAGAATTTCAGATGAAATCCTAGCAAAGAAACAATTGGCAGAGAAATTAGAAAAAGAAAGAATTGAAAAGGAATTAGAGGATCTTAGATTAGCTAAAGAATTGGAAGAAAAAAGATTATTAGCATTGAGACAAGAGAAAGAGTTGGCAGAGAAATTGAAAAGAGAAAGACTAGAAAAAGAAGCTGAAGATAAAAGAATAGCACAAGAAATTGAAAGAAAGAGATTAGAGAAAGAGAAACAAGATCAATTGGAAAAGCAGAGAAAATTAGAACAACAAAGATTACAAAAAGAAAAGGATGAAAAAGAGTTGGCTGATAGATTAGAAAAAGAAAGAATTGAAAATGAAATTAAAGAGAAACAAAAACAATTGGAAAAAATTAAATTGGAAAAAGAATTGGCAGAGAAAAAAGAAAAAGAAAGATTACAAAAAGAAGCTGACGAAAAGAGAATCGCTGATCAATTAGAATTTGAAAGATTATTAAAATTAAAACAAGAGAAAGAGTTGGCTGAAAAATTAGAAAAAGAAAGATTAGAAAAGGAGGCTGCTGCTGAAGAAAAGAGAATAGCTGCTGAGAAATTAGAGAAACAACGTTTAGAAAAGGAAGCTGAAGAAAAGAGAATTGCTCAAGATTTAGAAAGAAAACGTTTAGAAAAGGAAGCTGAAGAAAAGAGAATCGCTCAAGATTTGGAAAGAAAACGTTTAGAGAAGGAAGCTGAAGAAAAGAGAATTGCTGCTGAAAAATTAAAACAACAACAAGAATTAGCTGCAAAACTTGAAAAAGAACGTTTAGAAAAGGAAGCTGAAGAAAAGAGAATAGCTCAAGAAAAGAGAATTGCTGAAGAAAATAGAATCGCTCAAGAAAAGAAAATAGCTGAAGAATTAGAAAAAAAACGTTTACAAAAGGAAGAACAAGATAGATTAGCTGCCGCTGAACTAGAAAGAAAACGTTTAGAAAAGGAAGCTGAAGAAAAAAGAATTGCACAAGAATTGGAGAAAAAACGTTTAGAAAAGGAAGCAGCTGAAGTAAAGAGAATTGCAGATGAAGCAGCAGCAGCAGCAAAATTAGAGAAAGAACGTTTAGAAAAGGAAGCTGAAGAAAAGAGAATTGCAGATGAAGCAGCAGCAGCAGCAAAATTAGAGAAGGAACGTTTAGAAAAGGAAGCAGCAGCAGCAGAAGAAAAGAGAATTGCAGATGAAGCAGCAGCAGAAGCAAAATTAGAAAAAGAACGTTTAGAAAAAGAAAAGAGAATTGCAGATGAAGCAGCAGCAGAAGCAGCAGCAGCATTATTACAACAAAAGATTGAAAAAGAAAAAGAAGAAAGAGATCGTATTGCTAAAGAAAATAAAGAATTAAAAGAAAAAGAAGATAAAGAACGTAAAGAACAAAGACAAAGAGAAAGACAAGAGAAAGAACAAGAAAGAGCAAGAGCATTGAAAGAAAAGATTGAAAAAGAAAAGGAGAGATTAAATCAACAAAAATTAGATCAAGAAAAAGAAGAAAGAGAAAGAGAACAACGTGAAAGAAAAGAACAACAAGAACGTGAAGAAAATGAAAAACAATTAGAAAAAGAACGTGAAGAAAAAGAACGTCGTGAAAAATTAAAACAAAGAAATGAACAATTAGAAAAAGAAAGACAAGAAAGATTTAAAAAAGATCAAGAAGAAAAAGAAAAACAATTAAAAGAACAACAACAACAACAAAAAGTAATAATACCAACAACAACAACAACAACAATAAGAGAAAGAAGTAATAGTGATAGTGATGCATTATTAAATTTACCAGATTCAGCATCATCATCATCTCATTCTGAATTGGTTCATTTAACATTAGGTAGATCGAAAGCTAAAGGTAGAAAGAAACCAACAAGAAGAGAATTAACAAAAGATGGTAATAGAAATAAACAAAATATTCCAAATCTTAAAGAATTAAAACCATCTACTGTAATAATACCAGATGATGACGATGACCAATCACAAAAACAACAATCCGAAGAGGTTGAAGAAAAACCTGTTGCTGTTAAAAAGATGCCAATTGGTTTCAATCCTGGTATGATGATGCCAAAATTCGATCCATCTGCTGTTAAATTAAAATCATCTGCAAAACCTCCTTCAACAAATACAACTACAACAACAACAACAGCTCCACAACAACCTGTTCAATTTAATTTAAAACCAGTTGCACTTAAACCAACTGTAACTCAAACAACAACAACAACAACAACTCCACCAACAACACCACCATCATCGAGTGTTCAATTGAAACCAGCTGCAACCAGATCATTCTCTGGCAGTTCATTTATGGGTATAAATTCAACAACACCAACAACACCACCAACAACACCACCATCATTAAAGAAATCAGCAGCAAAAGATGCAGGTATGAAAGCATTAGATGTTTTATTACAATGGTTAAAAGATCAAACAGCTGGTTATGAAGGTGTAAATATTAAAGATTTCACTTCATCTTGGTATGATGGTATTGCTTATTTAGCACTAGTCCACAGATTCAAACCAAGTCTAATTGGTGATTGGAAATCATTCCCAAAGAATGATCGTGTTGCAAATTATAAATTGGCTTTTTCATTAGCAGAGAAACATTTAGGTGTAACTGCCTTTATTGATGCTGATGATTTAGCTCAATTACCTTCAATGGAAAGACTCTCAAATATTACCTATCTTTCAGAATTCTTTAAAGTAATGAAAAGAGGTGGTTTCTAAAAAAATAATAATAATTAATAATAATAATTAATAATAATAATAATTTAATACATCATTTGTAATTTTAGTAATAAAAATAATAAATATAATAATTTATAGGATATTTAAAAATACAATTTTAATTTATTTATTAATTTATTTAGATTATTTTAATTTACTTTTTTTTATATGTACTTGGAGTGTGTTAATATTATTTACAAATATTATAATTTTTTTTTTTTTTTTATTTTTTTTTTATTTGTTAATCTTGATTCTTTTCATCTGGTTCTATTTGTTGTGGTGGTGGTGGTGGTGGTGGTTGTTCAATTTCTGAATTTTGTTGTTCAGATTGATTTATTTCTGGTAATTCAATTTCATCATTGTGGTTTTTTTCATTTTCATCAATTTCAGAAACTGATTCTTCAGTGAAATCAGCTAAAACGGCACCAGATGTAACATCAGCAACTTCTTGATTTGGTTCAATGACTGAAGATTCTGAATCATCAGTGAAATCACCAGATACGAGATTACCTCTACGATTAGTTCTATGGTTACCACTATTTGAACTTTTATGACTTTCAGCACGAGCAGTGGCAATATTTGATGATTTTTTAGATTTAAACATTTCATTTGTACCTTCTTCACCATATTCATAGACTCTATAGAATTTTGGTAAGAAAATAATTAAAACTGCTGCAGTTGTAATAAAAAGACCAGCAACACTTAGAATAATAGTTTCTGATTGTTTTTCCAATGGGGAGATCATTAATGGTACAATAACGAAAAGACAAAAACTAATAGCATAAAGTGTATGAGCGATGGCACGTGATTCATTGAATTCTTCAATATCAACAATACGAATTTTCCATGATACAAAAACACCTGTTAAAAGTAATGCTCCAAAGTATGCCAAAATCGTGTATAAAACTGAAGCACCAGAGTTATTCATTTTACAAATTTTCAAGAATTCATATTTACCTAATGAATCAATACCAGTTGCATCAACTTCTCTTAAATCACCAAGTGATGTTAAAATACTCATTAAAATGATATTGATTACCAAACAACATGCAACCCATGGATATAATTGATAATTGGTAATTTTAACTGTTTTTAATTCTGGATTATCAAAAATCAACCAAATTCTAAAGTTTTTAACTACTAAACTACCAATAAGTGTTGAAAAACCCAATGTAACCATCCATAATCTTCCATTGCATACATGATCATTAAGTTCACTAACCCATAAAATTATACCGCCAAAAACTATCAATGCACCAAATAATATGAAAATTAAGAAAATTGGACTTGCTGAACGAATTGATGATGATGCTCTATATTTATAAACTCCAACCATACTTAATAATACGATTGCAATTAATACACCAGAAACAATTGAAACACCAATTTGAATTGATGGTGAAAATTTAACCTAAATTATATTTTTTAAAAAAAAAAAATTAATATTATTATTAAGATTTTTTTTTTTTTTTTTTTTTTTTTTTTTTTTTTTTTTTTAATATACATACTTGAGTATTTGTAATATTATAATAACCAAAATAAGTCATACCTGGGAATGGTTCATTAATAAAAAAGAAATTTGAACCAGCAATACATTTTGTACGATCATAAGTTGTAGACATAGTTAAATTCCATTTTTCTGCATATTTTAACATAAGATCATTGCAATTAGTTGGATGAATAGCTCTTGGAGTTGATTTTAAATATGAAATGGTGTCATTAATTTTTGTTTTAGTGTCTTGTGGAACATCAAAACCATAGGAAATATCATAAAAGTTTAATGTTGGATCAATATTAAAATCTGCATAATTATTCTTTGGTTTACCTTTAACCAATGCATTTTTAACAATTGGTAAAAAGATTTTTGTCCAGTTATAGGAATAACTGAATACAACATTTTCGCCATAAACTTCTCTTTGTGGGAAACCATTTGTACCCAATGCTTTGAATCCACGAGAAATTACAGTATTACCAGCGGAGAAATCATCCAAAGTATCACCAATAACATCACAACCCATATCTAATAATTCTGCAGTGGCACGAGTGGTTTTATCTGAATTTAAAAATGCACCAATGTTATAATAGTAAAATTCAATTTTTGGATTAATTTGTTTTGCACCGAGCCAATAGGCATAAACAAAACAATCGGCACTTCCACCTAATAAACCAGGTGATAAGAAACCAATTTTATTAGTTTTGGTATAAAGTCCTGCAAAAACACCACTAATATAATTAATTGATGCATAATTATAAGTAACTTGTAAAAGATTTGAAGTTGCGTTTGAACTGCCTCTTACCATAAATTGAGTTTTAATCGTTAGACTGCCTTCATACATTTTGGCAATTTCTTTACAAGCTTCTACATGTCCTAAACTTGTACACATCACAAAGTCAACATCTTCATTTTGAACCATTGGTAAAAGTAATGCTTTGGTATCATTATAGCCGTCAACGATATATACTTTGGTGTCAGTTATACCTAATTGTTTTTCAACATTTACTTTTCCTTGGTTTAACATATTATTAAATCCTAAATCATTAAAATTATTTGATAATAAAGTAATCATTTTAAAATTAACTAAATCTACTCCATAACTTGATTTTATATCTTTAAAAATAAATATTAAAAATAATACTAAAAATATTATTTTTTTCATTTTTTTTTTTTTTTTTTTCTATTTATAGATTTTTTTAATTATTTATATATCTTTTGTTTTAAAATTTTTTTTATTTTTTTCTATTAAAATTATTTTATTTTATTATATTTTATAATTATTTTATTTTTTTATTTTTTTATTACTTATTTTTTTATTATTTTTTTATTATTTATTTTTTTATTATTTATTTTTTATTATTTATTTTTTTAATTATTTTATTTTATTATATTTTATATTTATTTTATTTTTTTATTTTAAAGAAATAAATGTAAAAAAAGGTAGTATTACAGTGGAAAAAAATAAAAAGTGTAATAGGGGAAACTGTCAAAAATTATTTTAAGCAATAAGTATTTTAAAAAAAAATTAAAAAAAAAAAAAAAAATAAAAAAAAATAATTAAAATAATTAACAAAAATCAGATTTTTTCATTTATTTTTTTTTTTTTATTATAATTAATTCAAAAAAAAAAATTTTGTGCTTAATTCGTTCGTTTTGGAAAAATCAATTGTTTTTTTATCTAGATATAGCTGCAAAACTCATAGCCAAAAAAATAAAAAAAAATGAAAAAAAAAAAAAAAAAAATACAAAACGAAAATATCTGTGGTTGATTGAGTATTTTGAGGTTTATTAAATCCAATTTCGTTGATCATTTTATTTTTTATTATTATAATAAACCACAAATTGTCTAAAAACTTAAGAAAAGTTGGTTTCCGAAAAAAAAAAAAAAAAAAAAAGAAAAAAAAAAAAAAAAAATCAATCAACAAAATATCTGAAAAAAAAAAAAAAACTCAGAAAGATTAAGGGTGTTTGGATGTAAAAATTTCAGCATTAAAGTGTTGAAAAGTAATTTTATGATGCGCTGTGGGTTTGTCGCCTTTTTTTTTTTTTACTTTTATTTTTTTATTTTCTATGCGACTCCCCTTAAGAAAGATTTTATTTGCCTTTTTTTATATTAAATTATTTTTATTTTTTTTTTATGTATTTTTTTAATTTTTTTTCCTTTTTTTTTTTTTTTTTTTTTTTTAATTGTTTTTTATTTTCAAAATAGATATAAAAAAAAGGAGATCTAATTTTTTTTGTAATAAAAAAAGGAGATCTAATTTATTGAAAATAAATTGATTAAAATAAAAAAAAAAGGGAACTGAAAAAAAAAAAAAAAATCATTTACACAAGAATTAGATAATTTTTTTTTTTTTTTTTTTTCCAAAAAATGATTTTAAAATAGTGAACATTCGTGGGTATTCTAAAAAAAAAACTCGCTCACTGATAATAATTTTTTTTTTTTTTTTTTTTTTTTTTTTTTTAACCATCAGTTTTTATTTTTAAAAAAAAAAGTTGATTATATTTAGGTTGGTCAACCATAAAAAAAAAAAAAAAAAAAAAATATTAATAAAAATGACTTCACAAAAAATCATTTTACCATTATATATTCAAAAAATAATAATTAAAATTTTATGTAAATTTATAAATAATAATAATAAAGTTTTAGATACACTTGGATTTAAAAATTATAGAGACAGTGAAAAAGCAATCAAAAAGTTAATGATAAATTTAGCATTAGTTTCACATAGTTGGTTTAATACCTTTTCAAATAATTTAAATGTTTCTATTGATTTCAACTATGGTAATTCAGAATACTCAATTATAAAAAAAGAGAATGTAAAAACTTTGAAACTTCATTATGATCATGATAAACATCACTTTTATAATAAAAATATAAATAAAAAAGATAATAAAAAATATGAAGTTGAAATTCCAATTGGTGAAGTTTTAGAAAAATTAAAAATATTAAAATCATCTTCAAATTCATCATTTCAAAATTTAATAATTAGAAATATAGGTAATTCAATAGAAAGTATTCCAAAGCTTTTGAATCCTATTCAAACTTTTGGCACCACCACAACCATCAATAATAATTTTAATGAACAACAAATTATTGAAAAAATAAGTTTATTAGAGTATAAAATTGATCAAGATTTAGCAATTGAAACTTTAAAAGAACTTGAAACTTTTAATGTGAAAAAATTATTTTGCATTACAACCTCTGGGTCTTTTAAAATTTTAGAAGATTTTTTTAAAATTTATGCAAGAAATTTAAAGCAATTCTTATTTTTAAAGTTTGATAATATGCCAAATTATATTTCTCAACTAAATGAAGATGGTAGTGACACAAATGAACTATTACCATGCTTTAAGACTTTATTTTCATTAAACAAATGTAAATCAATTGTATTCTATGGAAATCTTTTTATAAGTCAATGTAAAAATAATAATCATTTAAATATTTATGGAATGCAAATTAGATTAAAAGATATTGAAAACTTATTAGATTTTAAAAAAAATGATTATTTTGAAAGTTTATCTTTAACTATTTGTTTTTATAATTTAAGTTTTTTCTTAACTCCAACTTCAATAATATCACAATCATTACTATCACCACCACAAACATCTCCTAAATTTTCAAAATTTTCAAAATCATCATCATCATCATCACCAGAACCTCAAATATCAAGATTATTTAAGAAATGTCCATGTGGGCAAAGTCAAAATGAGGATGATTTTAAAATGAATTGGAATTCATTAATTGAATGTCTTAAAATTAATACAAAAAATTTAAAACATTTAGATTTATCACATGAATGTAAACATTCCCTCCTTAATCCATATTTAAATTATCCAATTCAATTCTATAGTGGTATTGCTAAAATATTAAACTCAATACCTTTATTAGAATCCTTTTCTTCATATTGTTTTCCATCACCTTCAACTTTAATTAATGAACTTTTTTCAGCACCAACTTCTTTTTTGGAAACAAATGAAACAATAAAACTGGGGGAAAAATTAAAAAAACCTGTTTGTTCTATAACTAAATTTACATTTTTTATTCATAAGGATTATTACACTGATGCCCAATTAACTGAAACTATTCAATCAACAAGCTATTCACTACAAAGACATCAATCAATTACAAATCTCAAACTATATCTAACATCTTCAAATAATTATAAGAAAAATCTTATATTTAAATTTGAAAAATAAAAAAAAAAAAAAATCAGTTCTCTTTTGAGATACTTGTTTTCAAATTAATGTTAAAGTATTATTTTTTTTTTTTTTTTTTTTTAGATATTTTATTTTATTTTTAGATATTTTGAATTATTGTAAGATTTTAATTAATTGTTGGAATTTGAGTTTATTTTGTTTTTTTTTTTTGTTTTTTTTTTTTGATTTTGTTCATTTTTTTTCTTGGTTAAATTGAAAATTTGAACAACTAAAATGGTAATACCACAACAATTCTATGGAAATTTTTTAAAAGATCCTCAATAAGATGTGGTTGTAGTACTCTATATCTTTTTTCAATTTTGATTAAATGAATAGTGAATCTAAATAATTTCGAAGTCTACTTTGAATAGCTCTTGATGATTTACCAAATGTTCTTGAAACTTAAATTGATAAATATTGATAAATAATATAATTTGTCCGACACAGTGTTTCTATATCACAACTAACCATTGATAATTAATTATTAATTTTTTATCATTATTTTTCTGTTATTATTATTTTTTTATTTATTTTTTATTTTGATTAAAAAAAAAAAAAAAAAAAAAAAAGGAAAAAAGTAGTGGTGTAAATTTAAAAACATAAAAACGAAAAAATTAATTATTAGTAATATTATTTTTTGAATCCAGGTTTTAATGGGTTTTATTTGATCTTGAAAAGAAATAAATCAAATGAAAATAAAAAAAAAAAAAAATAAAAAGAAAAACTTGTAATTAATTTAAAAAATGAAGTATTTTGAGATTGATTTAAAAAAGTTTTTTTTTTTTAATGTTTTTGTTTATGTTTTTTTTTTTATATATATTTTTTTTTTTTTTGTTTTTTTTTTTTTTTTTTTATGGTTTTACTATTACTATTATTATCATTATTATTATTATTTATAAATTAAATTATTACTTTTCTTAAAAATCTATTTTATAAAAAAAAAAAATGGAAAAATTATTATTATTATTATTATTATTGTTATTATTATATTATTGTTATTATTATTTATTAATTATATGACACGTTCGATTTTATCTAAAAAATTGGTCTATAATTTAAAATTGGTTTTTGATAAGCAGATACGATATCAACTTCATCAAATTCACTTTCTGGTGATTTATCGAATTTACTACCCATTAAACATAATTCTTTTAATTTCTCTTCAACTTCTTGTTCGGTTAAATTAGTAACAACTTTCTTTTCTTCTTTACCCCAATCTATTAAAAATAAATAAATAAATTAATAAAAATAAAAATTGTATTACATTAGAAAAATGATTAATTTTTATGATAATATTATTATTATTATTACTATTTTTTTTATAATTAATTTTTTTTTTTTTTTACATACCATAACGAGCGTAAATTACTGGTTCAACACCATGACCTTCACGAATGAGTAATGGTAATTTTGGATTTAATCTTTTTAAATCAGAGTAATTCTTTACAACAAAGTTTCTCAAACCTTCACTACTTTGATTGGATTGACAAAATGTAATTCTAATTTCTTGTAAGTTGTGTGATAATAATGCTCTCCAAGACATCTGTATTGATCGATTTTTCATTTTATTTTATTTTTTTTATTTTTTTTTTTTTGGTTTTAAAATATTAATATCTTTGGTTTTATTTTATTTTATTTTATTTTATTTGGTTATTTATTTGAGTATTTTTCAAAGTTTTAAGTGTGTGTCACAAAAATAACAATAAAAGAAAAATAATATATTAAAAATATATATATTTTGCTTGAATTGAAGATTTTTTTTTCTATTTATTGGTTTTTTTACTATTAATTATGATTATTTACAATAATAGAATTATTATTGTTTTAAAAATTATTTATATATATATATTAATTTTATTCACACAATATTTCACGACTCTACACAAAATACACAAAAAATTAATATACAATTTTTTTATTTAAAAAAAAAAGTGATGTATTAATTAAAAAAAAAAAAAAAAAAAAAAAATAAATAAATAAAAAAAAATTTTAAAATAAATAAATAAAATACTGCAAATGGGTTGTGTAGTAGTAGTTAGAAGAGATAGACAAAACAAAAAAAAAAAAAAAAAAAAGTTAACCAACAAAAACAAACAAAAAAAAAAAAAAAAAAAAAAAAATTAAAAATTACCAAATAAAACAAAAAAAGAATATCTATAAAAAAAAAAATTAATTTTTATATGTTAAATTTCAATTTGAATATTTAATTTTTTTTTTTTTTTTTTTTATTATCAATTTAATTTAATTTTAATTTAAAATTAAAAAATAAAAGGGCAACTTTTCATCTCTTTTTTTTTTTAAAAAAAAATATGGGTTTTGTTTAAATTATTTTTTTATTTATTAAAAAAAAAAAAAAAAAATCAGCCAAGCCAGGCAAGCCAAGCCAAAAAAAAAAAAAAAAAAAAAGAGTGGATTTGCAATTAATATAAAAAATATAAATATATTTTCAAAAAGAGATTCCAATATAAATACGCGATAAAAACGCACACACAAAGAGCAATTGTTTTGTTGTTGTTGTTATTATTAAACTATTTTTTTTACCCTTTTATTTTTTTTTTTTGTTCTTAATTTTTTAATTTTTTTTTAAAATTTTTTTTTTTTATTTTTAGCTTTTATATATGATTATTATTATAAGATAATTTTCAAATATAATTAAAAAAAAAAAAAAATTAAAAAAATAAAAAAAATAAAAAAATAAAAATAACACCCACACAAAAAATAATTTTATTATTAACAACAAAGAAAATAAAATTTGGCGGTATAATACCATCATACGCATTGACACACACACAAACACAAACACTAACACAAACCCCACATTAAAAAAAAAAAAATATTTTTTTATTCATTTTCTTTTTTTTTTTTTCTCTTCATGAGGGTGGTGGTGGTAGTTGGTGTGGGTGTTACTGAATTAATAAAGAAAAGAGACATCTCACCATTCATCCGAATCCCAATCAAAATTTTGAGAGATTATGATGGTGCTAAGGTGGTGGTGGTGGTAGTGTTATTATTATTATTATTATTATCGTTGTCGTTATAATTTAATTATTATTATTATTTTTATTTTTATTATTATTATTATTATTATGTGCTATTGTTGTATTTCATATTGTTATTTATTTTTAAAATAAAAAAATAAAAAAAATAAAAAAATCCAGAAATTATCTTTTCCTATATTTAGCCCAAAATAAAAGAAAATAAAAAATTTCAAAAAGTGGGGGCGAGTGGGGTGATTTTGGATATGAGCAGAAATAAAAACATAATTTTGTAAGTTAAATGTAAAAATGAATGAGGATATTTGTTATGTGTTGAAATACAATTATCAATATTAATATTAATATTAATTTTTTTTTTAATATCGGGATAATATCGGTGTGATATTGATGGTTTGAGATAACACCTCCAACTTTTTTTTTTTTTTTATTTTTATTTTTTTTTTTTGATATTACAATAAAAAGTCATTATTCATACTTCAACACCTTTTATCGACTATTATTATTATTATTATTATTATTATTATTATTATTATTATTATTATTATTATTATTATTATTATTATTATTATTATTATTATTATTATTATTATTATTATTATTATTATTATTATTATTATTATTATTATTATTATTATTATTATTATTATTATTATTATACTGGTTATGTTATTGTTTATTTCGAGTGTACATTTGAATGAGAAAATTATAAAAAAAATATAAAATAAAATTATTGGTTATTTTGATTTGCCATAAAGTCACAAGTAAACTACCACACTTCCCACTTCCCACTACACAGTAAAAAAAAAAAAAATAAAAAAATAATGACAAAAAATAAAAGTAAAAAATATTGACATTGATTGAGATTATATGAAATCACAAATATATGATGATCTCCACAAATAGTACAAAAAATAAATAATAAAAAAAAAAAAGGCAACAAAATTAAAAAATTATAGTGATTTTAGATTTAAAGTAATTTTGAACAATTTTTTTTTTTTTTTTTTTTTTTTTTTTTTTTTTTTTTTGATTATATATAAATTTTATGTAAATTTACATTTTCTTCTTTAACCATTATTTACTTTACTACTATTATTATTATTATTATTAATATTATAATTTTATTATTATTATTACTATTACTATTATATCGAATTTGCCTATTATTTTATTTTATTGTCTAATTTTTTTTTTTTTTTTTATTTATTATTTTTTTTATATAAAAAAAAAAAACAAAAAAAGATATTATTTTGATTCAATAAAAATAAAAAATAATTATTTTTTTTTTTGGTAATGTGTGTTTTGTTAATTTCGATTATTTAAAAATTTGTTTTTTTTTGTGGTTTAATGAGACACAAATTATAATATTACAATTTTATTATTATATTATTATTGAAAAAAAAAAAAAAGAAAAAAGAAAAAAAGAAAAAAAAAAAAAAAAACAACATCGTTATCTTGATTTTCGCTACCTTTCTTTATTATGGTGATGAATCTTTTATGTGTTTTAATTGAAAAAAAAAAATTGAATAAAAAATGAAAAAAAAAAAAAAAAAATAAAAATTAAAATAAAAAAATTAAAAAAAAATTAAAATTAAAAAAAAAAAATTAAAAAAATTTTAAAAACTTCGAAATCGCTTGTTGGGCTTTTGACTTCTCTCTTATTAAAATTGAATTAAATTTCCCACTGGCACCATAAAAATTTTTTTTTTTTTTTTTTTTTTTTTTGGCATTAATGATTTTGCCAAATTCAAAAAATTTGAGATACAAAACCGGGACTATTTATGGCAATTTCACCCCTTTTTTTTTTTTTTCTTTTTTTTATTTTCATTTTTTTTTATTTTTACAAATCCAGTTTTCCAAATTATGTTTACAAAAAAAAAAAAAAAATAGATAATTTATTTTATTTTTATTTATTATAATTATATTTTTTTTATTAAATTAATTATTTTTATTTATATGTATAAAAAACGAGTTTAATATAAATAATTAAATAAATAAATAAAAAAAGAAAAAATAAAAAAAAAATTCAATAATTATATTTTTTTTTTTTAAATTTATTTTTTAATTTATTTTTTATTATTATTATTATTACGGTATTCCCAAACATCAGACAATTTTTGAACAAAGAAAGCTTTGGTTGCGTCCTTTCCAGAAGTTTTGATTCCAAATTTCGAAGCAATTTGTTTTAATTCGGCCAAACTCATTTTATCATAATCGGGTTTAGGTTCAATATTTGATGTAGTATTACTTACTCTGGAAGTGGTTTGTTGTGGTTGTTGTTGTTGTGGGGATTGTTGTTGAGATGATGAAGTTATGGTTGGAATTCTTATACTCAAACCATTTGGACTTGTGGCATTTCTATTATTGTTAATGACATTGGATTTGTTATTATCATTATTATTATTATTATTATTGGTGGATGTTATTAAATCATCAGTTGATGAGGATAATGGTTTAGGTCTATAATTAGAATATTGTTTTTGAGATGGTGAAATATCATTTTGAGCATTGAAATTTGTTGCCGATGTTAATATTGTTGAAACTGTATTGAAAGAGGTGTTGCTACTATTGTTTGTGTTGTTATTAAGTATTATTATTATTAGTATTATTAGTATTATTATTGTTATTGTTGTTGTTATTATTGGTTATTATTATCTTGAGTTCTAGTTGGTAAATTATAATCATCATAGTCATCATCATGATTTCCAATATTTTCAAATCCATTATAATCATCATCATCATCGACATTAAAGTGAAAACTATCATTTACTCTATTATTATTATTATCATTTTGAGAAAGGTTAATTTCAAAACTTATATCTTCATCTCTTTTTCTTTCATTTTCTCTTTCTCTTTCACGTTCTTTTTCTTTTTCTTTTTCCTTTTCTCTTTCCCTTTCAATCTCTCTTTCAATTTCTTTTTCACGTTCTCTCTTTTTTTCTTTTTCTTTTTCTTTTTTCTTTTCTTCACGTTCTTTTTGTTCTTTTTCTTTCCTATCATTTTCTTTTTGATCATTTTCTTTTTTCTTTTCTTTATTTTTTAATTTTCTTCTTTTCTCTTCTCTTATCCTTTTATTAGATGCTTTTTGATAACGATGTTTTTCTTTACTATAATCATCACTAATGAACTCACTTTCACTATTACCATAATCGCTACCATTATCACTATCATTATCATTATCACTACCACCACCACTACTATTACTACTTTCACTACTTTCTGTATAATCATTATATGTTCGCTTCTTTAACTTTGGGGAAATTGATTTTTGATTATGGTGATTATGGTGATTATGATGATGATGATGATATTTATTTGGAGTTTGATGATATTGATTTTTTGGGGTGGTATGATAATAATAAGGGTGTTGTTGTTGTTGTTGTTGTTTATCAGGTGATATTGGTATTTGAAATTGTGTTAAAATTGGAATACTAGTTGATTTTAATTTATGATCATTGGTATTGATATCATTATCATCATTATTTAGTAATATTACAGAAGTATATTTTATATTATATTGATTTTTCAATTGTTGAATTGCCAAATCCTTTTCAATTGTAAATCTACCAACATTACTATAATATTCATTCTCCAATTCTTTAATACCCTTTAAAATTCTATCTCTTTCATCATTTACAATCTTTGAGAATTTATTTGATATTCTATTAATTTCAAGCAAAAATTGTTTCATATCATTACTATTACTATTATTATTTAAATCAATAATTGATACATTATTTTCAATATTAATATTTTCATTATTAATATTAATATTATTATTATTATTATTATTATTATTATTATTATTATTATTATTATTATTATTATTATTTATTGTTTCATTTATTGTTACATCATTAACATTTTGTTGTTTTTGTTGGTTTCTTGGTGAATCTTCTTTTTCCTTTTTTTGTTGTAATTGCTGTTGTTGTTGTTGTTGTTGTTGTTGTTGTTGTTGTTGTTGTTGTTGTTGTTGTTGTTGTTGTTGTTGTTGTTGTTGTTGTTGTTGTTGTTGTTGTTGTTGTTGTTGTTGTTGTTGTAATTGTTGTTGTTGTTGTTGTAATTGTTGTTGTTTTTGTTGTTGTTGTAATAATTGTTCCTCTTTTTGTTGTATTCTTTGTTGTTGTTGCTCAGTTTGTTGAGAACTTAAATAATAAAGATCTTTATTATCTTCTTCCCTATATCTTGATATATCCCAAAGGGATGATTTTACGGGTGTATGCTTTTTAGAGAGTTTACTCTCATAGAATTTAGGTGTTGGTGATATTTCAAATCTATTGTTATTATTATTATTATTATTATTATTATTATTATTATTATTATTATTATTATTATTATTATTATTATTATTATTATTATTATTATTATTATTATTATTATTATTATTATTATTATTATTAATATCATTATTTTTATTATTAAAAGAACTAAGTGAAGCTGTAGAACCAGTATTATCTAATGATGTGTTTATTGTTTTTGGAGTAGTAGATGTTGATGATGTCGATGTTGTTGTTGTTGTTGTAGTTGTAAAAGGGAATATAATATCAGCAATTTTTGAATTTCTTGTTTGTTCAGAGTTTAGTTGAGGTTGTTTTGGTATTTTAAAACCTGCCAAATCTAAAGGTGTTGATGAAATTTGTGAATTGTTTGATGAAGGAGATGGAGGAATGCTATCATTATTGTTATTATTATTATTATTATTATTAATATTTTGACTATAGTTATTGTTATTATTATAATTATCACCATTATTATCAGATTGATTCATTGATTCCGATAATGCTAATGCTATATTTAATTGTTCTTGATATTCATTATTATCAGTATCATTATCCATATCACTATTACTATTATTTTTTAAATCATCAGAAAAATCTTTATCATTTGGTATCATTATTTTCTTTGACCTTTTTGTAGTACCTTTCTTTTTCTTTAAATCCAATACTGATTCATGATGAAAGAAATTTGAGGTTGTTGCACCATTCTTTGTTGTAGTCGATCTTTTCTTTTTTGGTTTACTTGATTTATCATTATTATTATTATTATTATTATCTATATTTGGTGAATCATTATTATTTGTTGTAGTTCCTGCTGCTGCTGTTGTTGTAGTAGTTGTAGTTGTGTTAGTGGATGTATTGTTATTATTATTTGAATAAAGTGCTATTAATTCATTAGTTGGTATTTTATTTTTCTTTGCACAATTTTTAACATGTAGATTTCTAGATTCATCAATCATTTTAGATAAATCTTTTGAACAGATTAAACAAGTTTCAGAGTTTTCTTTTGAACGACGACATTTTTCAATATGTTCTTCTTGTTTTTTTTTTGTTAATTTCGTTAAATCTTTATTACAAATTGTACAGGTATTGGATTTAATTGTACAATTATTGGTCGTATTATTTAATTCTCTTTCGGCAGCTTCCATACATTCATTTATATGAATTTCTTTTTCTTTAGTTGTTAATGATATTATAGACATATTACAAACACCACATTTTGAAATGAAGATTGGTTTAGCTTTTGATTGTGACCCACTTGAACTAGCAGTAGTAGCAGCAGTGGTAGTAGTAGTGTTGTTTTTATTGTTATCATTATTATTTGCATTTGTATTTATATTGTTACTAAGAGATGGTTGGGATATTTTTTGATTATCAATGTCGTCATTTAAAATTTCTTCGTCATCGTCACGATCAATATCATTCTCTTCATTATCATTATCATCATCATCATCATCATTATCATCATCATCATCATCATCATCATCATCTAAATTAATAATATCTCTTTTATTTTCTTTATCTTTTTCTTCTTTATCTTTTTCAAAACTATTATTATTGTCAGAATGTTTAGTTCCATTTTCAAGATTGTTTTGGAAATTGGTGTTGTTTGTTTTCTTTTCTCTTTCTTTTTCTTTCTCTCTTTCTTTTTCAATTTCTTTTTCAATTTCTCTCTCTTTTTCTTTATCTTTTTTTCTTTCTTTTTCAAATTCTCTCTCTTTTTCTTTTTCAATTTCTTTTTCTTTTTTTCTTTCTTTTTCAATTTCTAACTCAATCTCTTTTTCTTTTTCTTGTAATTTACTGGTTTTATCGGATCTATTACTGTGGGAGTAAGGTTTTTGAGCTTGTTCTAATTGGTCAAGTGATATTTTAGATTTTAATTTTGAAGAGGAAGAAAAAGAAGAAGAGATGTATGGCTTGACTGATGTTGGTACATTGGATTGTTGTGAACTGGTTTTTAGGTTATTGTTACTGTTGTTGTTTGAGGTATCTTCTATTGTTGCTGTTTGATGATGAAATTGTAAGGAAGGTGAAGGTGGTGGTGATAATGATGGTGATGATGGTGATGACATCATATTTTAAGTTGGTGTTACCCAATCGTCTAATAATAAACTTGTTTGTCGTTGTTGTTGTTGTTGTTATTGTTATTGTTGTTGGGAGTTTGTATTTGTTTTTGTACTTGTTTTTGTATTTGTATTTATATTTGTTTTAGTATCATATTAATATTTGAATATGTTTTTTTCGACTTTTTTTATTTTTTTATTTATTTTTTTTTAATGAAAATTTTCATTCTTCTAAGAAATAGTTGTTTGTTTGGAATTTGTAGTCAAATTGTTAAAAAAAAAAAAAAAAAAAAAATTACTTTTTTTTTTTTTTTTTTTTATTTTTTTTTTTTTTTTTTTTTACTATCCACACTTAACTATTTTTATAAAAATTTTAAAAAAATAAAAAAACCCCCTTCCTTAATTTATTTTATCCCATAAATTTGACATATTAAAATTGGATAGTTTTACCATTGATTTAATTCAATCTGTGACCACAAAAAAAAAATAAATAAATGAAACTAAATTTCATTTATTTTATGGGTTTAAGCTAAGCTAAATATTATGGAGTAAAAAAAACCCTTTGAATCAGAACCAACCGAAAATAATTTTTTTTTTTTCTTTTTTTTTTTTTTTTCTTTTTTTTTTTTTTATTTTATTTTTTTTTTTTTTCCAATCATAATATATATATATCAAGTGTGTAAAATGTATTTTTGTTGCATCAATGAAAATAAAGAATATCCTGAAAATGATAGGTTATTCTTTAAAATTTGGAGGAATAAATCAATTTTAAATGAAATATTATTTCATTTAAATATTTCAAATAATTATATTTCCAAGAGAATTTTTACATTTACTGATTTATTGGATGGTAATTTTAGATCAAGTCCATTTAAAGATTATTTCAAGAGTTTATTAATTAAAAATTCATTACAAGATACAAATGTAATTGATGAACAAACATTAGAATCACTAAAACAAATACCACCATCTGTAGATAAACTTCATATTCAACTTTTTCAAGAAAATCAATCACAATCAATCTTCAAAGCTTCATTTCTACCTCAATCAATCACAGATTTAACATTTACAATTTACCAAAGTGAATCAATTTTAAGTGAAAATAAATTTAAAATAGATAATGATAATAATAATTTAAAATCATTACGTTTGGAAACAATACAATTTGGTGGTAATCTAGAATCATCATCATCATCATCATCATCATCATCATCATCATCATCATCATCATCATCATCATCATCATCATCATCACCTAATTTAAAAAGTTTATTATTGTTTTCAGGATTAACATCATTAAATTTATCAATAAAATTTAATATTGAAATATTACCAAATGTATTACCAAAAACATTAAAAACATTAATACTATCAGAAGATTTTAATAGAGTTTTACATGTTGGATCATTACCTGAATCATTAAGTTATTTAAAATTTGGTAGAGAATTTAATCGACCATTATTTCCAATTCAAGTTTTACCAACTCAACAATTGAAATATCTTTACTTTGGTGATTTATTTAATCAATCAATTAATGATTTACAAATTTCAAATTTACAAGTTTTAGAATTTTCAAATTATAATTCATTATCCAATAAATTAAAATTACCACCATTAAATCATTTAAAATCTTTAAAACTTGGTTCAGGATATAAATATAGTAATATATTTAATTCAGATGATGATAATAATAATAATTCAATTAAAAAATTAAAAATTGGTAAAAAATTAAATATTAAAAATTTAAAAATGTTTACAAATTTAACAAATTTAGATATTTCAAATGTAAATAAAATTAAAACTGGAAATTTATTATTGTCATCATCATCATCAAATCAAATTTTACCAAATACAATTAAGAAATTAAAGGTTAATTTAGATAATTTGAAATATATTAAATTACCAAAATCAGTAGATAGATTAGTATTAATTGTAGATTCAAGTATCTCTAGGGATCTTATTAATGGTACTCGTAGTTTAATTCCAAATCATATTACATGTTTAGATTTTAAAATATCAAGTTCAATTTCATTTGAACCAATTTTATTATTATTTAAAAATTTAACAAACTTAAAATCATTATCATTTAGTAGCTACCATGGTAATTCATTAACTAGAATTGTAAATAAACATAATTTACCAATGAGTTTATTAAAATTAGCTGCTGAACTTAACGATAACCATAATAAAGATGAAGAAACAGTATTCCCAAAATCAATTGAAATATTAAACTTTATTTCATTATCAAGTCAAATTAAACCATTGGTATCATTCCCATCAAATTTAAAATCTTTAAGAATCATTCAATATAGAGAAGAAGAAGAAATACCAAAATTACTAAATTCAATAAAATTATTAGAATTACCAATTACACTTTCACAAGAGATAGATTCCACTTGGTTACCATCATCAATTGAAACTTTAATTTTAAATGGTGATCCTATAATTAAAGATTTACCAAACTCTTTAAAAACGTTATACATTAATGACAATAATACCTCAATTCTAAACAATCATCAATTATTCACTCAACTATTACCAATTATAAAAGTTTATAATTTTAAAAATTCAAAATTATTTAAAATACTTTCAAAAAAATAACAACAACAAATAAAATAAAATAAAATTTATTATAATTATTTAATATTTTTATTATTTATTTATTTATTTATTTATTTATTTATTTATTTATTTATTTATTTATTTATTTATTTATTTATTTATTTACTAATTGAAGTAACACTTTCACCATGATGACAACGTCTCATTGTTTCAGATAAAACAGAGGCAATTGATATGATTTTAAGTTTTGGACATTTTTCTTTGTTATGTTCATTTGGAATTGAATCGGTAATTACCAATTCAGTGATTGATGAATCATTTATGATATCGATTGCATTATTTGAGAAAACACCATGAGTAACTAAAGCATAAACTTTGATTGCACCTTTTTTAATTAATGCTTTTGATGCTAATTTTAAAGTTTTACAAGTATCTGCAATATCATCGATTATGATTGCAATCTTTCCAGTTACATCACCAACTAGAACTGTCTCTTCAATATCGAATGAAAATGATGATGATAATGACAATGACATCTCTTTATTTGCACGATGAATAATTGCTAATTCACTCTCTAATTTATCTGAAATTGCTTTTGCTCTCTTTACACCACCAACGCCAGGTGATACAATTACAAACTCTTGATTTAAAAATTCTGTCTTTTTCTTCTTTTTAATATATTTTACAAATAATGGTTCTGTATAAACATTTTCAACTGGTATATTAAAAAAACCTTGAATTTGACTTGAACTATTATTATAATTTAATTTTTAAAAAAAAAAAAAAAAAAAAAAGATTAATAATAATAATAATATTAAATAATAATAAATAATAAGTAATAATAATATTTACTGTAAATCCATAGTTATTACTCTATCGATACCAGCAGCTTCCATCATATTAGCAACTAATTTACAAGTGATTGGCGCTCTTGATTTATCTTTTTTTGATTGTCTAGCATAACCAAAGAATGGAACTACTGCAGTGATACGATGAGCTGAAGCTCTTTTTGCACCATCTACCATTACCAATAATTCCATTAGATAATCATTTACACTTGGATTACAAGTTGGTTGAACTATATATAAATCTACATCTCTAACTGATTCGTTGATTATTACTTGTGTTTCACTATTTGCAAATTTTGAAACTAATGCATTTCCAACTTCTGTATTTAAACATGATGCTATCTCTTTACTTAATTTTGGGTGAGCATTACCATGTAAAATTACTAATCTATTATTACTCATGTTCTTTTATTATAAATATATTTATATATATATATATATATAAATATATAATTATAACAAATTTAATTTATGTTAAAATGTATGTCTATGTATGTATGTATGTGTATATATGTATGTGTATGTATGTGTATGTATGTGTATGTATGTATGTGTATGTATGTATGTATGTGTATGTATGTAGGTATGTATGAATGTTATGTTGTGTGTGTGTTTTGGTGAAATGCAATTTTAAGAAAAAAAAAAAAAAAAAAAAAAAAAAAAATTGAAATTGAAATTAATTTTAATTTTTTTTTATCCTGGATGGGTTGGAAATACAATTATTTAAATAAAAAAAATTAATATCAAATTATTGAAATATTTAAAACATATATATTACACAAACTTTTTTTTATTCATTTATTTTATTAATTATTAATTAATTATTAGTTAAATATATATATATATATATTTAATTATTAATTAATTTTTTAAATATTTTAAATAATTAAATTTTTTTAATATTTCGTGCAGGTGAAACTGTAAAAGAAGGATTTGGTGATAAATTATGATTTTTTAAAAGTTTTCTAAATGCAGTTTGAACTTGTTCACATTTTTCTTTACTTCTACAAAATATTCTAATTCTTTCTTCTTGGAATTGATTTGGAATTAAATGACTAGTCTCTTCTTTTTTAATAGTAAAACTTTGTGTTGAATCATAACGAGTATAAAATCTAGTTGATTGAACTGGATCCTTATCTTTGAATGCATAATTTAATTTCAAATTTTGTACAATAATATCACTCTCTAATATACCATTACCCACCTTTGCTATATCTTCTGCTAAACTATCAGCTGACCATCTTATTTTATCTGTTGATACAATAATTTCATCAACAAATTTATAAAGATTTCTATTTCTAATATTTTTAATAATTTTTCTTGATTTTTCCAATTCCTAAAAAAAAAAAAAAAAAAAAAAAAAAAATATATTATTAATTAATAAAAAAAGAATTTTGATTTTATAAATATAAATATAAATAAATATGAATGTATATATATTTACAGGTTCTTTTGAAGTTTCAATACGTCTTAATAAACTATCTGATAAATTTATAAATTCTTTTGGATCTTCTAATTGATCAGAAATCTTTAAGAATTGATCAGCTTCTGTGAAAGCATCGGCAATCATGAATTCTATTGACTTGCCAACTTTATGAGTGTAAACCAATTTATGTAAACTATAACGAGTGTGGAATAGTTCGTAGAGGTTATAGATCTCTTTACTTAGGAAACAAATTTGATCATCAATGACTTTGCTAAATTCCATAAGACGTTGAAAATCACAAACTGTTGATCTACCCAAATAGTAGGAATCACGTGATAGGTAATCAAATTTATCAACGTCAACACTATTTCTATTATTTGCAACTATATCGTATATGAATGCTCTTTCCTTTGGTCTATGTTTACCTTGAATTAAACTACTGATGAATTTGATATCATCGCTATCATACTCGTCCAAACCATGATCATCAATGATCCAATTCAACATCTTGATTGACATATCTTCATGATGAAATCGTTTACTACCACCCAACTGATCAACCCATGATTCAAATGCATGACTGAATGGACCATGACCAAGGTCATGACACAAACCTGCTATTCTTACAAATTTCTGCTCGCGTTCTGTTATTTCCAATTCAGGTTGTGTCACTTTAATTCTATCTATATACTTACCTGCTAAATGACTAACACCAATGGAATGTTCGAATCTTGAATGTGATGCACAGGGGAATACAAAACTTGTGGTACCCACTTGTTTTAAATCTCTTAATCTTTGAAATTGTTCTGTATCTATAAAATCCATTATATAATCTGGTACTTCCATATGACCATGAATAACATCATTTATAATTTTTGATGATTTTCTACTACTATAATCAGTATCATTATCATATTCATTGCTCTGTCTAACTTTATTAATTCCAAGACCTTTGAAATTACCCATTAAACCACGTCCCATTTCATAATCGATCAATCTTGGTGATCTTGGTGATTCATGATATCCTCTTATAAATTCTGATGGATCATAATCTGATTCTTCACCTTCTGTACCTGATACATCTTCATTAACATATTTGAAAGTATTATTCATTTTTTAATTTGTTACTTTCAATTTCTTTTTTTTTTTTTTTTTCTATTATTTTTTTTTTATTTTTTTTTGCTATGAAAAAAAATTAAAAAAAAAAAGAAAAATTTTAAAAAAAAAAAAAAAAAAAAAAAAAAAAAAAAAAAAAAAAAAAAAAAAAAAGTGGGTTCCCAAAAAAAAAAAGGTTAAATTTTCCAGAAACCCCTTTAAAAAAAAAAATAAAAAATTTTTTTTTGGTAAAAATTAAAAAAACTTTTTTTTTTTTTTTTAAAAAATTCCTTTTTTAAAAAAAATTTTTTTAATTTTTTTTAACCTTTCCAATTAATTTTAAAATAAAATTTTTACCTTTTTTTTTAACGGGTTTCCCAAAAATTTTTAACCTTAATTTAAAAATTTTAATTTTTTAATTTTAATTTTTTAATTTTAATTTTTTAAAAAAATTNNNGGGGGNNAANAAAAAAAAAAAATTTTAATTTTAATTTAAAAATTTTAATTTTAATTTTTAAAAAAAATTTAANGGGGNTTGGGGCNGGGGGTTAAAAAAAAAATTAAAAAAAAATTCCTGGAATTTGNATTTTTTGGAAAAAAAAAAAAATTTAAGGTCCTTTTTNCNNTTCCATTTTTTTCCAGGGTTTTTAAAAAAATTTGGAATTTTGGTTTTGGAAACGGAAAATTTCCCAAAACCACCCCCCTTTTTTTTTTAAAGAATGGGGAAAATTAAAACCTCCGGGTTTATTTTTCCAAATTGGGAAAATTTTTTTTTTTTTTAAAAAAAAAACAAATTTGTAAAAAAAATATTAAAAAGGAAATAAAAAGGGTAAATAAAAAAAATCCNTCCCCTTAACCCCTTTTTTTTTTAAAAAATATTTCTTAAAATTAAAAAAAATTTTTTAATTAGATTTTTTTAAAAATTAAAATTTCCCATTTCCGGTGTTTTTCAAATCCCCAAAATTTGGATTTTTTTTTTTTTTTTTTTTTTTTTTTTTTTTTAAATATTAAAAACCCCCTTAAATATTTTTCCTTGGGATTTCAATTTTTTAAAAAAAAGATAATTTTAAAAAAACAAATTTGTTTCGAAATTGGAAATTTTTGGGTTAGTTTTGAAAAAAATGAAAATAAAATTCCCGGGGCTAAAAATTTTGGGGGGGGCGGGAAATTAAAAAATGGGCCATTTCTAAAAATAGTTTTTTTTTTTTTTTTTTAAGAAATTTTGGAAATTTTTTATTGTTTTTTTTTTTTTTAAAATAAAGAAAATCTATTTTTTTTTTGGGTTTAAATTTTTTATTTTAAATTTTTTTTTTTAAAAAAAGTATTTTAAAAAAATTATTTTTATTATTTCAACCCCACCAAAAAAAAAAAAAAAATGAATTTTGCCCTAAATATAGATTATTTAGGCAACCCTGAACCAATTTTTTTTTCTTTTTTTTCTTTTTTTTTTTTCTTTTTTTTTTTTTCTTTTTAATTTTTTTTCTCTTGGCCTATATTTTAATATAAAAATAAAAGAAAAAAAAATAAAATAATAAATTTGGTATCCTTTTAAAATACAGGGGAAAAAAAAAAAAAATTAAAAAAAAAAAAAAAAAAAAAAAAAAAAGGTTTTTTTCCTAAAAAGGAAATTTGATTATAAATTTAGAAAATACTGAATGTGTTTTAAAAAATTCCACTTTTTTTTCATTTTAATGGGTTCTGTGGAAAAAAAATATAAATATCTTGATTTTAAAAAAAAAAAAAAAAAAAATGAAAATTTTTAAAAAAAAAAAAAAAAATAAAAAGAAAGTTCTATATTTAGGGACAAAGTATCTAAATAATTGAGATTGTTTTGTGCACTGTTAGAAATCAATCAAAAAAATTTTAATTTTAAATTATTTTTTTTTTTTTTTTTTTTTATTTTATTTTTTTTTTCATTTAAAAAATTAAAACAAAATAATTTATAATTTTTTTAATTAAATTTGAACAACCATATGGCGTCTCAATGTAAATATCCCTAATAATAATACATTAATTAAAAATATATTTTGCA
>NC_007088.5:1766723-1769223 GCF_000004695.1 Dictyostelium discoideum AX4
TGGGTTAATTAAACCAAATCAAGAGGTGAAATATAGTTATAGAGGTGTTTCGTATACAGGTGTTATTTTATTAAATGGGGAAATTCATACGAATGGTGTTTCTTTCACAAATCCTACACATTGGACTCGTACAATAAGCGGAAATAATTGTAGTGGTTGGGGTACTGTAAAATTATCTGGTGCAAGTGGTCCACCACTATTAAAATTAAAAAGAGAATATTTATTTAGGGTGGGTTCAACAGGAAAAAATAAAAAGAAAACTCAAAAACAACAACAACCTCAACAACCTCAACCTCAACCTCAACCTCAACAACAACAACAACAACAACAACAACAACAACAACAACAACAACAACAACAACAACCAAATAATAATGATAATGATAGCGAAAGTGAAATTTATAAAAAAAGCGATACAAGTGAAACTTCTGATCAAGATATTGATAATGATGATGATGATGCTGGTGGTCAAAGTAATAATAGGACTACTACCACCACAACTACTACAACTACAACTACTACTACAAATAGGCAGAATTCTCCACAAAAAAAAATACCATCAACAGCAATAACAAATCCAAAAGAAAAGAAAAAAGAAAAAAAAGAAAATATTTTAACAAAGAAAAAACAACAAAGCCTACAATACCAACAACAACTACAACTTTTACAAAGACAAAATTCGCCACCAAGTGTTTCACCAAGTAGTAGCACATCAACCTCATCCTCAACCTCTTCACCTGCTTCAAATCAAATATTTAATTCATTTGGTCCAAATTCTCAAAATCATAATCAATACGGTATTAACTATAATTCTCAACAACACCAACCTCAACAATATAATAATAATAATAATAATAATAATAATAATAATAATAATAATAATAATAATAATAATAATAATAATAATAATAATAATAATAATAATAATAATAATAATAATAATAACAACAATAATAACAACAATAACAACAACAATAATAGTAACAATAATAATAATAATAATAATAATAATAATAATAATATTAATATTAATAATAATAATAATATTAATAATAATAATAATATTAATAATAATTCTAATAATCAACCAAATTGTTGTTCCCCTAACTCAAACTGTCAATACTATGGTTATAACCAGCAAAATCCACCAAAACACCAATATCCAAACAATTTCCTAACAGATGGACACAATCCATCACCCCCAATACCTGTGCTACCCTTTACAAATCAAAGCCAAAATCAAAATCAAAATCAAAACCAAAATCAAAACCAAAATCAAAAGTCAAAATCAAAATCAAAATCAAAATCAAAATTTAAATCAAAATCAAAATCAAAATCAAAATCAAAATCATAATCAAAATTACTATTACCCACATTCACAACAAAATTATAATACTGAAAATAGGTATACTCAACAAATAGCTTTCCAATCAAATGACCCCAATAGTCAAATGTACCAACAACAGCAACAGCAACAGCAACAGCAACAGCAACATAATCAACAACAACTTTTATCCCACCAACATCCTCAACAACCAAATTATCCTCCACAATATAACTATCATGGTCAAATTAACCATTCCCAACAACAACAACAACAACAACAACAGCAATATCAAGAATCAACAAATCCGCCATTTACACCAGTTTCAATGCCATACGGTGTTTTTCAAAGCCCATTATATGGTTTGCCAAATATTGAACAAGATGATATGTATGGAGGCTACCCTCCGAAATATAGCACTAGTCAAAACTTATTACCAGGTACTCCTCAAGCCAATAATAACTTTATAAATTGCTTCAATCAAACCTTTCCATCTCGTGGATACCAATCACAGCCCCACAATCTATTTTTACCTCAACAACCACAACAACAACCATCTCCTTTAATGTCACAACAATTACCATTTGGTAATCAACAAGCATCAATTTCTTCACCAACTTCTACATCATCACCACAATTATCACAATTTTATTCAAATTATCAACAATTTCAATTGCAAATGCATCATCAACAACAACAACAACAACAACAACAACAACAACAACAACAACAACAACAACAACAACAACAACAACAACAACAACAACAACAACAACAACAACAACAACAACAACAACAACAACAACAACAAACAATCCAACAACAACAAACAATTCAACAACAACAAACAATTCAACAACAACTACAACAACATCAACAACATCAACTACAACATCAACAACATCAACAACAACATCAACAACAACAACATCAACAACAACAACATCAACTACAACAACAACAACAACATCAACAACAACAACAACAACAGCAACTACAACAACAACAACAGCAACAGCAACTACAACAGCAGCAACTACAACAACAAACAATTCAACAACAACTACAACAACAGCAACAGCAACTACAACAGCAGCAACAGCAACAGAATCAATCTTTATCATCCCCAACTAGCTCAGATGCTGCAAATAGTAGCCCTTCAATATTTGATAAAAA
>NC_007088.5:1774223-1849223 GCF_000004695.1 Dictyostelium discoideum AX4
AGAAAATAATTATTTTATTTTATTTTGTTTTTTATTTTATTTTATTTTTTAATTATTATTTACTAATAATATTTTTTTTAATTTAGAACTTGATGCTCAAGGTCCAATTTTTAGTTTTATTAAAAAGATTAATGATAAAGTTGATGTTAGTTCAAATTCCGTAATTGTTGGTTGGAATTTTACAATCTCTGATGAAGGTAATGGATTTAGCCATGGTTATATAAAGATAATGGGATCAGTAGATAGTTCAACATATCATTACAACTTTACTATTGATGATATTGTAGAAGGTGATAAGTTTAATGGTATATACCAATTTGTAATTAGTGTTTCAACACCTTGTGTTTCTCAAGAATATTCAATAACCAATGTAGAATTATATGACACTAATAATGTTATTTCAATTTTTGAATTATATACATCAAAAACTTTTTCTGCATATTATTCCAATCCTTTCATTAATTTCTATCAAAGTGGTATTGATATTACCAAAGTATCATTCACTTGTACACCATCAATATTAGATACAACCGATCCGATATTAAAATCATTCACAGTTTCAAAAGATTCAATTGATGTTGGTTCAAATGATAGATCAATAATTTTTAATTTTGAAATTGAAACAAATTCAACAGGTACAGGTTTAAAAATTGATCAACTTCCAATTGTTTATATTCTTTCCAAAAAAATGAAACTACTTGAATGCAAATCAACTTTATTATCAAACAATGTCACAAATTATATTTATAAATGCCAGATTGAATTACCAGTTTCTTTTGGACACCCATATCCAATTTCTTATTCACTCTATGGAATTGTTAATAATGGTGGTAATTTCAATGGTTTTACAACAGAGGATTTGAAACTTAATGGTTTTCCATATTATTCGAATACAACATTTTCTACAGATATACCAGTGGTTATGTCAAATCATGTTATTTATTCAGATATTGGAGGTGACTTATTTTTACGAGGCAGAGGTTTTTCAAATTCAAAAAATGTGGAAATCACCTATAGTCAAGTTGGATTAACATCTCAAAATTTAGTTCCTACAATTATTAGTCATTCTATAATTAAAGTAACTGGTATTAAGCCAACATCAGAATCAATATTGGTTAAAGTTGAAACTGAAAATTATTTTTCCAATTCATATACAGTTTATCCAATATTTTTTAATGAAACAATTCCAGAACCACCAGAGACACCAACTCCAACACAAACACAAACACAAACACAAACACCAACACCAACACAAATACCAACAGCATCACCATTACCTACAAATCCACCACAAGAATGCAAGGGCTCATGCGGAGGCATTAATAAAGGATATTGTTCACCAACTGGATGTATTTGTTATTCACCATGGGTTGGAGAAACATGCTCATCTCAAGTTATTATTGTACCACCACCAAAACCAGATACAGGTTTCCCAACCACACAATTCCCAGATAGTATTAATTCAAACTCTAATAGTAGTGCAAGTGATAGTGGAAACACATCAGAAGAAAATAATAGACCAATTACATTTAATTCACTAATTTCAATTGTATCATTAAGAGAAATCGATTATAAAGGTGAAGTTGTTGTTGAACATAAATTTGAAAAATGGTACTTTACACCAATTACAGAATTAAAAAGTCAATATATTACAACCATTAATAATAATAATACAAATGTTACTGCCACTTTAGAATGGTTTAATAAAAGTACAACCATTCAATTTGCAAATGAGAATTTAGAAATGAATCCATCAACTATTAAATACTCTATAGAAATATCCCAGTATAATTTTAAACAAAATTTAAACAATCTTCAATTAATAATGTTTGCTTCATTTGATGCTTCAGATCCACCAAAAGATATTTGTTCTTCAAAACAATTTGGTAATACATCGACTGGTGATAATTCAAATTATATAAAGATTCAAATTGATAATCATTCACTATATGGTAGATTCATAAAAAGAGCAATAATCGATGATAAAGTTTACTCAATTGAAAATCAATTATTAGATTCTTCTTTAAATTCAATTTCAAATTCATCTTCTGTACAATCATATATTGGTATTACTATACCATTTTATAAGAATTATGTAGTTGTTGATCCTGGTATGTAAAAATAATAATAATAATAATAATAATAATAATAATAAAAATAATAATAATAATAATAATAATAATAATAATACACTTATATTAATTATTTAATTATTTTAAAATATAATAGATTTTAGTGTTTTAGTTGATAGTAATTCAGTAAGTTCTTCTTCTACTAATTCCATGTGTAATTCTTCTTCATCTGGTCTATCAAAATCCCAATTGATCGGAATTATTATTGGTTCATCTTGTTTTGCTATTGCAATTGTCGTTGGTCTTATTTACCTTGCAAGAAAACGTCATGTACAAAAATTATTTCTTGAAAAATATTCAAGCAGAATGAAGAGTAAATAAATAAATAAAGAAATAAACAAATAAACAAATAAACAAATAAACAAATAAACAAATAAACAAATAAACAAATAAACAAATAAAAAAATAAAAAAATAAATAAATAAACAATGTATTATAATTTTAAAAGGCAATTTGTTTTATTATCGGATTTTGTTTCTTTTTTTTTTTTAAAGGTTTAAAATGCACCCCAATGGAGTTTTAATTATTTTTTTAAATATAGAAATTAAAAAATGCAAAAATCTGAGATATATCCTTTGACAAAGATTTTCAAAAAATTTTCTACCAAAAAAAACAAGGAAAAATTAGTCAGTAATCATAACTTCACTTTGTTTTTACCAAATTGGTGGTGAGGCATGTGATAATTTTATATAATTATTGATGTAAGATTTTTTTAAAATTAATTTTTTATATCTTTTTTTGTTTTTAACTCTCATCCTTTTTCGATCTATTTTTTTCTATTAATGATGGTAAATCTTAATATTTAACTAATAGTACAACTGTTTTAATGTTTTTATATTACTATTTTTAAAAAAACTTAATATTTTATCAAATTGATTATTATTATTATTATCAAAAAGATCCCATTTTTCTTTTACTTTTTCTAATTTAATTTCTAAGTACTGTAAAGATTTATTATGTTTTAAAAAATCATAAAGGAATTGAATTTCATCATCAATAAAACGATCTGAACCACATTTTCTTTTAGAGAAATAAAAAATGCTTGAAATAACTAAATGTTTAATATTTGAATTTTCTTTACAATGTTGAAGGAATGTAAATAAAGAATATAATTCACAATGTAATGTTGTAATTGTTGGTAAATTGATTAATGGTGATAATGTAATTGAAGATTGTGTAATATCATTAATTGGATTTCTAGTATACCCTTCTCGATCAAACTTTGTGGTGAGATTCTTTCTTAGGATTAAATGATAAACCCAATGTTGTCAATGTAGTATTTCCAATCAATGGTTCTAAAAAACATGTGTTATCAATTTTAATAATAAATTCATTTCTTAGTGATGCCATAATGACTAATTCTTTTAATTTTGATGCTGAAACGTGACTATTTATTAACAATTGAACAATTAATTCATATCTCCTTTTATGAATCAATGTCTTTGATAGAGATTCACAATCATTATTCAATAACTTTTTAATAAATAAAATGTTTGTTTCTTTATTTTTTCACGTTCAAAATTTGGTAACCTTAAATGTAGAGATTCAACTACTGATGGTGTTGTTGTTGAATATATTGATTCTTTAAAAAATGTTGATGGTGTTTGATTATTTATATACTTTATTTTCTTTATTGATTTACAATTTAGTATGGTTTGAACTTCTTTTGGGTCTATTTCCTTTCCATCACCTTCACTATCAATATAGATACTCTTTGGACTAAGGATATTTAAATGATGCAGAGAATATTTTTCTTGGTATTTGAATAGAGTATATGGACTACTGAATGTTATTTGAAGTTTATTGAATTTATAAAAATCACCATATTGAGAAACCAATGCTATCACTCCAATGTCAACTTTATTTGTAAAGGTAATATGTTTTAAATTATCACCAAAATATATTTTTAAAAATTGACTTTGAGTTCTAACATTCCAACATTAAAATTATTATCATGAAAAAATTTAATTTTTCCAAAAAATTGAGTGTATAGATTTCCAATTTCTTTATATTGAATTAATTTAAGTCTATATTCGCCTACACAATCATTTTGTTGTAAACTTTCTATATTTTCATCGTGATTTGGATTTATAAATAATAATAAACTTTCCATTTCTGGAAAGAATTTTATTGATTGTTGTTTATTTGTTATTATTTGTTGAACATTTTTAAATATAAATTTATTTAATAAACTAACATCTAATATCCTTTCAAATGATTGTTCATATAATAAATATTCGATTAAATCAATAAAAACTAAACTATTTAATTTATTATTATTATTATTATTATTATTATTATTATTATTATTATTATTATTATTATTATTATTATTATTATTATTATTATTATTATTATTATTATTATTTTTATTTATAACATTTTCGTTCATATTTGTGGGTAAATTTTAAAAATAAAAAAAAAAAAAAGAAATTTTTGTGAAAAAAAAAAAAAAAAAAAAAAAAAAATTAGATTATTAATTTTTATTTTTTTATTTTATTTCAACTTATTCCAAAAGTCGAAGTTTTGAAAGGAAACCCAAGATTTCTTCAAAATCATTTAAAATATCCCATTTTTTTTTTACATTATGAATTTCTAATTTAATTTCCAGATATTTTAATGATTTATTTTGTTTTAAAAAGTTTGAAATGAATTGAATTTCTTGACCATTAAAAATAATACTTGAAAATTTATTTGTATAAAAAAGTGGGGGATCATCGGCTACTACTATTAAACGTTTAATATTTGAATTTTCATTACAATGTTGAAGAAATGGTAACAATGAATAAATTTCACAATATAATGATGAGATTGTTGGTATCTTTATTAATGGTGATAATGTTTTAGATGATGATGATTCCTCGATTTCAATAGTTGGTATTTTAATATACTTGGTTTGAATTTCATCAAATTTTCTAAATTTAAAGCCAGATAAACCCAATGTCGTTAATGTTTCATTTCCAATTAATGATTCTAATAAATTTGATGAGTCATCTAAAATAAAATCATCTCGGATTGGACAAAAAATTAATAATTCTTTTAATATTTTATTTTTTGATAAATTACATTCTTTTAAAAGATTACTAACTAATTCTTCCTTTTTCTCTTTTACTAATTCCATTAATAAATTATTATCGTCATTTGATTCATTACAATTTAATAGTTTTTTAATAAAATCAATACCATCATAATTATCATATTCAATTTCATCTTTAAAATTTGGTAATCTTAAATAAAGTGATTTTAAATTTGTTGATGTTTCATTTGTTTTTTTTATTGCATTTTTAAAAAATAAAGATGGAGTTTGATGATAACCAAATTTAATTTCCTCTATTGTTTCACAATTTAATATTTGATTTAAATTTTGAATATGTAATGGAACAGGACCAATTTTTGTTGTTATATAAATACTCTTTGGTTTATATCTATTTAAAAATTCAAATGAATATTCAAAAAGTAAATAATTATCTCTGAAACCATAATCATAATATTCATGAGTTGATGAGCATGGATATATTTCTTGATCCCAAAATAATTTAATTTTGTTAAATTTAAAAAAACCATCACATGTTGGATTCTTACTATATGTATCTGCCAAAACTCTATTAGTGATTATAACATTTTTTAATTTTTTATTATTATTATTATTATTATTATTATTATTATTATTATTATTATTATTATTATTATTATTATTATCATTATCATTAATTAATATTATTAAATGATTCTTTAAAATATCGAATTGATTAAGATTAATACTATTAAATTCACGGTTAAATGTGCAATATAAATTTTCGATTTCTTTGTATTGAATTAATTTATAGTTATATTCGCCTTCATGTTGATGATTTTTTGTAATACTATTATGATGGTTTTTATTTTGTAGAAATGAAAGTGTTTGAATATTTCTTTTTTTTAAAACTGGTTCTACAATTTCATTTTTGGTATTTTGATCATTATGAATGAAAGAAATGAAACTATTGATGTTGGGAAAGAATTTTATTAATTGTTGTTGGTAAGTTATTATTTGTTGAACATATTTAAATATTGATTTATTTATTAAACTAATCTCTAATATTATTTTAAATGGTCTATTATATAATAAATATGGAAGTACATCAATAAAAACTAAACTATTTAATTTAATTGTATTAACATTTTTTAATTTTTTATTATTATTATTATTATTATTATTATTATTATTATTATTATTATTATTATTATTATTATTATTATTATTATTATTATTTTTATTGTTATTCATTTAAAAAAAAAAAAAAAAATAGAAAACTTGAAAAAAAAAAAAAAAAAAAAAAAAAAAAACCAAAATAAAAAAAAAAAAAATAGAAATAAAAAAAAAATAAAAAATAAAAAAAAAAATAAAAAAAATAAAAAAACCAAATAAGGACGAAAGGATTGAAATATAAAAAAGTAAAAAATGAAACTTACCAAAATTTTGAATTGGTTGTCAAAAAAAAAAAAAAAATATTATTTTTTATTTTTTTTTAACTTTCATGCAATCTAGATAAAAAAAATTTTTATTTATTTTTATTTATTTTGAATTAAATAGATTACAAATTAATTAATCCCATCAAATCTTTAAAAAAAAAAATGGTTTAAAAAAACTTGGGTTGGTTAATTATTATTTGAAAATTTTAAAACCCAAATTAAAAAAAAAAAATGGGATTCAAAAATTTTTTTTTTTTTTTTTTTTTTTTTTTTTTTTTTTTTTTTTTTTTTTTTTTTTTTTTTCAGATTGCATAAAAAGATTTTTTTTTTTTTTTTTTTCTTATTTCTTAAAACAAATAAATTAAATTAAATAAAAAATAAAAATGGATGGTGAAGATGTTCAAGCTTTAGTTATTGATAACGGTTCTGGTATGTGTAAAGCCGGTTTTGCTGGTGACGATGCTCCACGTGCTGTTTTCCCATCAATTGTTGGTCGTCCAAGACACACTGGTGTTATGGTTGGTATGGGTCAAAAAGACTCATATGTAGGTGATGAAGCCCAATCAAAGAGAGGTATCTTAACCCTCAAATACCCAATTGAACACGGTATCGTTACCAACTGGGATGATATGGAAAAAATCTGGCATCATACTTTCTACAATGAACTCCGTGTTGCACCAGAAGAACACCCAGTTCTCTTAACCGAAGCTCCATTAAATCCAAAAGCCAACAGAGAAAAAATGACCCAAATTATGTTTGAAACCTTCAACACCCCAGCCATGTACGTTGCCATTCAAGCCGTCTTATCCTTATATGCCTCTGGTCGTACCACCGGTATTGTTATGGATTCAGGTGATGGTGTCTCCCACACTGTACCAATCTATGAAGGTTATGCCTTACCACATGCCATCTTACGTTTAGATTTAGCTGGTCGTGATCTCACCGATTACATGATGAAAATCTTAACTGAACGTGGTTACTCATTCACCACCACTGCCGAAAGAGAAATCGTCAGAGATATCAAAGAGAAATTAGCCTACGTCGCCCTCGACTTTGAAGCTGAAATGCAAACTGCTGCCTCATCATCAGCCCTCGAAAAATCATACGAATTACCAGACGGTCAAGTTATCACCATTGGTAACGAACGTTTCCGTTGTCCAGAAGCCCTCTTCCAACCATCATTCTTAGGTATGGAATCTGCTGGTATCCACGAAACCACATACAACTCCATCATGAAATGTGATGTTGATATCCGTAAAGATTTATACGGTAATGTCGTCTTATCAGGTGGTACAACTATGTTCCCAGGTATTGCTGATCGTATGAACAAAGAATTAACTGCTTTAGCACCATCAACCATGAAAATTAAAATCATTGCTCCACCAGAACGTAAATACTCTGTCTGGATTGGTGGATCTATTTTAGCTTCACTCTCAACTTTCCAACAAATGTGGATCTCAAAAGAAGAATATGATGAATCTGGTCCATCAATTGTCCACAGAAAATGTTTCTAAATCATGATGAAAGTGCTTCACATAAAAATAATAATAATAATATAACAATAATAATATTTAAATGTATAATAAAATTTAATTACTTTTTTTTTAATGGTTGTTGATCTTTATCCGACCTTAAAAAAAAAAAAATAAAACCAATAGCTATTGTTTTTTTTTTTAATTGTTTTTTTATTTTTTATTATTACTTTAATTATCATTTTTTAAATTACAAAAAAAATTAAAAATCCAGATATTAAGGTATTTGCACTAGTGCTTTAACGTTAAAATTTGAAAAAAAAAAAAAATTAATAATTTTACCCTTTATGGGTAAACGATTCTCACATATAATACAATCTCCATGAAAAGGATATCTCCAAATCAACTTCATCCAAATTATTTAGAATTTGAATTTATAATTGTTCTGTTATGAATGATTTAAAATCAAATGACCAACAGTTGAATGATATTACAAATCAAATAAATAATTTTCAATCAAAAATGTAAATAAAAATACGCACATGCATCAAATTATTCAGATCTCAAAAAATAAAAATAAAAAAACATATAACTAAATTAATTAGAATTTGTTTTAAAAAAAATATTTATTTTGAGAAATGAAAAATTCCTTATTTTAATTTTTTTATTTTTTCATTTTTTTTTTTTTAAAAAAATGGTTGTGCCAAAAAAAAAAAAAAAAAACTCTGTGGGTGGACTAAAATAAAAAAACCACCACATTTTTTTTTTTCAGATAAAGAAATAATTATGGACAGTGAAGAACACATAAATAAAAAACTAAAGATAGATGATATCAAAGAAGAAAACAATAATAATAAAAAATTACAAAATTATATTTGTAAAAATATTGTAGAATTATTAATTAATTATTTATTAAAAAGTAAAAAAAAGAGATCAAATTCAAATAATAATAGTTTTGAAAGATTTGAAAAAAAACAATTCATATTATATTTGGATGAAATTATTACTCTTTCTTTAGTATCAAAAAAATGGTTTAAAATAATATCAGATTTTATTTCAAATGGTATAATTGAACAGAAAATAATTGATTATTGGTTCAGTGATGAGGGAGATGATGCAACAACACTACACAGAGGCGAAGATGCAACAACACTACACAGAGGCGAAGATGCAATGAAATCAAATAAATATTATTCATTAATAAAAATAGATGCAACCACAATTGATGATTTTTTCAGTTCTAAATATTATTATATTGAAAACTTTCAAGGAGCTAAATTTAATCCAGTAACAACAACCGATGATGAACCAAAGAAATTCATTAATAATAATAATAAGACCTTTAAAAGGATTAAAAACGATGATGAACCAAATAAATTCATTAATAATAATAATAAGACCTTTAAAAGGATTGAAAACGATGAAATAAAAATATTATTGCAAATAACAGATAGACTTAATGAGAGTGTAAAAGTTGATTTACTTTATCAATCAATCGATGAAGAGTATTTAATACCAATTGAAAAAAATGATAATATTATTGTGGAAAATTTAAAATTGGAAGGAGTTGATACGGAATATTCCTCAACATTATCAAATATTTTTAATTTTCAACCAAAACATATAAAATATAATCCAAATGGTGTTTATTGTCAAGATTCATATTTCCATATGGATTATTTAGAATTATTCAATCCAGATAATTTGGAAATTTCTGCTTCTCCCACTTTGCCACTATCAACCAATAGAACCGAATCTATTAAAATTAATACAACAGATCATGTTGAACCATTTCATTTACATAATTTAGAATCATTTCCAAATTTAAACTCATAATCAATTCCAATGTTACTTCATGATTTGTTCATTTGTGCCAATAAAGAGGATGCAAATGTATCAGAGAATGGATGTAATTATCATAATGATGGATTAACGAAAACTTCAAATATAAAACAAGATTGGGATAAAATGATTTATTCATTAATAAATTGTAAATCATTAAATAATTTAAGTATTTTAAATTTTTGTTCATATGGTTTTGATTGTATTGAAAAAATTAATAATTTGATTACTAATGATGATGATGATGAACCACTCTCAAATGGACTACAAAAATTATTATCTTGTAAAAATTTTCAATATTTAAAATTAATAGGATTTGATTTTATTAAAGATATTAATAAAGTATTTTCATCATTGGTAAACAGTAATAATGGTTCTTCAATTAAAACATTAATATTAGAATGTTCTCTACATAAAAAATCATTTGAATATTGTCATGAACTTTCAAATTGTTTATTATCCAATATTTATAATTTAAATTTAACATATCTAAAAATTAATTTTGTATTTTCAAATGATGAACATGGTTTAAAAATTTTATCATTTATTTTTGATACTTTAATTCAAAAACAACAACAACAACAACAACAACAACAACGACAACAATTAAAAGAAAGAAATGAAGAATATGGAAATATCTTTACATTTAATGATAGTAGATTACATCATATTGAATTCAGTATGTATCTTGAACACTTTGATACTGTTTTTGGTAAAATTAAATCTTTATCAAATGATCAATCAAAAATACCAAATTCATATCCAATTGTAAAAGAAATTCATATGTGCATTTTGATGACAGATAAAAAAGAAAAGGTTTTATTAAAAAAAAGAATACAAGACGAATATTATATGTCAAATTTAAATGATCATAGAACTATAATCAATATTTTGTAAATATCCAAAAAAAAAAAAAAAAAAAAAAAAACCATATCCAATTTTCCAATATTATAATATTTAATAATAAAATTAAAATAACAATTATTTTTTATTATTTTTTTTGTTTGTTTTTTTTATTTTTTTTAATTACTTTAATTATCATTTTTTAAATTACTAATTGACTTTTAACACAAAAAATAAAAAAATTTTTCACATTTTTTTACACCTTAAAAAATTAAAAAAAAAATTAATAAAAATTCAGATATTTATTTTCGAAAACAAATATTAAAATGAAAGTGTGTATTTTTTTTTTTCTATTATTTTTATTGAACATTTAACCATTCTATAAATAAAATGACAAAAAAATCAGAAAAAATAAACAAAGAAAGTAATGTTCAAAAACAATAATTACAAAGGCCCAAATTGATCAAAAAATGATGGATCACAATAGATATTCAGCAGTACATAATGTTTTGGATATGAAAAGTCATAGATTTGAAGAATATTGTGAATTGTTTATGAACAGTGCATTGAAATATATTAATATTGGTAACGTTCTGAATTGTGATGAAACAATATACGCATATTATGGGAGAGATGCTACTAAAGATCATATATTGATAAATAATGATAGTAGACCCCATTCAGTCGGAATTGAAGCATATAGTCTAACAACCAAATTGAATATTAGTAATTGTCCATATGTAATTAGTTATGGTCCAAGAACAATAGAAAACTGTAAATCTCCTTTCAATTCATTAAAAACCCTTTTTGGATAATTTACATTCAAAATATAATTGGGAGGATTCAAGGAATAACTTAATCGTATGTTGCGATAGTGCCTTTGCATTAGTAAATAATAAAGAATGTTTAGATAAATTGAAATGTCGTATTTTATCCTCAACAAGGAAGAGTGGCGTGACTATTCCTCAAGAAATTAAAAGATTCGTCAAACCTTTATTAACCATACATAAAACATTCCTTTTTTATGATGAAAGCACAGGACTATTGTACGAGTATACCAAAAATACCGATGGTCATATCAATTGCATTGCAACAAATCTATATTCAAGATTCAAACCCATATGTGGAAATTAATAATAATCTAAATATAGAACAATTTGCAACTATTGGAAATTTATTTCGTTTTTCAAAAAAAGAATTAGAACTAATTTTTGTTGGTGAAAATTTTTTTTATTTTTTGTGTTAAAAGTCAGCGAAAAAAATTATAAACCCAGATTTTTAAATTAATTTTTATTTACAAAAAAAAAATTTTTTTTGAAAATTGCACCTCTTTATTGAAAAAAAAAAAAAAAATAATTGATATTTTTTTTTTTTTTTTTTTTTATGTTGGTAAAATAAAAAAACCACCTTTTTTCAGATAAAGAAATAACTATGGACAGTGAAGAACACATAAATAAAAAACTAAAGATAGATGATATGAAAGAAGAATACAATATTAATAATAATAATAAAAAATTACAAAATTATATTTGTAAAAATATTGTAGAATTATTAATTAATTATTTATTAAAAAGTAAAAAAAAGAGATCAAATTCAAATAACAATAGTTTTGCAAGATTTGAAAAAAAACAATTCATATTATATTTGGATGAAATTATTACTCTTTCTTTAGTATCAAAAAAATGGTTTAAAATAATATCAGATTTTATTTCAAATGGTATAATTGAACAGAAAATAATTGATTATTGGTTCAGTGATGAGGGTGATGATGTAATAATACTACACAGAGGCGAAGATACAATGAAATCAAATGAATATTCATTAATAAAAATAGATGCAACCACAATTGATGATTTTTTCAGTTCTAAATATTATTATATTGAAAGCTTTAAAGGAACTAAATTTAATCCAGTAAAAACAACTGATGATGAACCAATTAAATTCATTAATAATAATAAAACCTTTAAAAGGATTGAAAACAATGAAATAAAAATATTATTGCAAATAACAGATAAACTTAATGAGAGTGTAAAAGTTGATTTATTTCGTCAATCAATTGATGAAGATTTATTAATACCAATTAAAGAAAATGATAATATTATTGTGGAAAATTTAGAATTGGAAGGAATTAATATGGAATATTCATTATCAAACATTTTTAATTTTCAACCAAAACATATAAAATATGATCCAAATGGTCCTTATTGTCAAGATTCATATTACCATATGGATTATTCACAATTATTCAATCCAAATAATTTGGAAATTTCTACTCCTCCCACTTTGCCACTATCAACCAATAGAACCGAATCTATTAAAATTGATATATCAGATCATGTTGAACCATCTCATTTACATAATTTAGAAGAATCATTTCCAAATTTAAACTCATTATCAATTCCAATGTTACTTCATGATTTATTCATTTGTGCCAATGATAAGATTGCAAATCTATCAGAGAATGGATGTGATTATCATTATGGTGAATTAGAGAAAACTTCAAATATAAAACAAGATTGGGATAAAATGATTTATTCATTAACAAATTGTAAATCATTAAATAATTTAAGTATTTCAAATTTTTGTTCATATGGTTTTGATTGTATTGAAAATAATAATAATAATTTTATTACCAATGATGAACCACTCTCAAATGGACTACAAAAATTATTATCTTGTAAAAATATTCAATATTTAAAATTAATAGGATTTGATTTTATTAAAGATATTAATAAAGTATTTTCATCATTGGTAAACAATTGTAATAATGGTTCTTCAATTAAAACACTAATATTACAATGTGATTGTTCTCACTATAAAAAATCATTTGAATATTGTCATGAAATTTCAAATTGTTTATTATCCAATATTTATAATTTAAATTTAACATATCTAAAAATTAATTTTGTATTTTCTAATGATGAACATGGTTTAAAAATTTTATCATTTATTTTTGATACTTTAATTCAAAAACAACAACAACAACAACGACAACAATTAAAAGAAAGAAATGATGAAAATGAAAACATCTTTACATTTAATGATAGTAGATTAAATCATATTGAATTCAGCTTGCATCTTAAACACTTTGATACCATTTTTGGTAAAATTAAATCTTTATCAAATGATCAATCAAAAATACCAAATTCATATCCAATTGTAAAAGAAATTCATATGTGCATTTCGATGACAGATAAAAAAGAAAAAGTTTTATTAAAAAAAAGAATACAAGACGAATATTATATGTCAAATTTAAATGATCATAGAACTATAATCAATATTTTGTAAATATCCAAAAAAAAAAAAAAAAAAAAAAAAAAAAAGGACATATCAAATTTTCCAATAATAAAATAACAATTGTTTTTTATATATATAAACTACATTAAATCTTTTTTTTTTTTTTTATTATTATTTTTTCTTATAAATATTTCTTTTTTTTTTTTTTTTCTTTCTTTTTTTTTATGTTTTTTTTTTTTTTTTTTTTTTTATCCTTGTTCGTTTTGTAAGTATTTCTAAAAAAAAAAAAAAAAATCTAAATGAAGTCGATTGTGTTTTTTTTTTTATTTTTTCATTTAGATTTAAAATTGTAATATTAATGATTAATAGATTTTACATCATTTAATAGATAATTTAAGATATCACTTAATGATAAAATTCCTTCAACCTTTTTACTAGAATCAATACAAACTAAACGATGAACTCTTTTCTTTATACATCTTTCAATTACATCACCCAATTTATCAAATCTAGTGCAAGTATAAATTTGTTCAGGTCTTTGCCACAGTTTTGTAAATGTTGATAAAACTTGATGAACTGGTAAATTTAAATCTGATGGTGATAATATACCTTGTTTTGACATTAACTAAAATATTATTATTATTATTATTATTATTATTATTATTATTATTATTATTATTATTATTATTATTATTATTATTATTATTTATAATGGTTAATAAAAGATCTTTTATTTTTTTTTTTTTTTTAAAAAAATATATTAAACTCACAGTAACATCACTCTTTGAATAAACATCAACAATTTTTGAAGTTTCACTATCAATAATTGGTACAGCAGATATTTTTTTTTCTGATAATAATTCTAAAACTTCAACCAATGGTGTATGAGTCATAACTGTTACAACGGTAGCAAATGTACCAATTCCTAATGATCCAATAGGTATTGATAATAATTTTTCTGGTAATTGTGGGAACTATTATTATTATTATTGGTATTAAATTATTATTATTATTGTTATTGTTGATACCAATAGGTTAATATATTGATACATACAAATATAGATATTAATATATAAAGAAATATTTATACTAGTATCTTACACTTTTCATCATAAATGCTAAAATTCTTGAATGAGTTAAAATATGTAAAATTGAATTTGTATCTTTTTTATCTACAACTGGTAATCTGTGAATTTTATAACAAAGTAATAATGAAGCTGCATCGTATAGGTTAGTTTCAGGTTCAGTTGAAATCAATGAGGAAGGACGTTCAACAGAGATTTCTCTCCAAAAAGTCTCGATTCTATGTATACCCATATCTTGAAATATATTATTTGATTTTGGTTTTTTATAATAGTAAAGTAAGATATCTATGAAATCCGACACAGTGATCATACCTGTGAAATCATGTTGTTCCGAATTCCAAAGTGGTGCTGATTTAATGCCATTCTCTTCCAATGCATAGAATGCCGATTTCACTGCCAACTTTGTATCCAATACCACAACCTTACCACTAATTGGTATAACATCATAACATGTATGTCCTTTTAAAAAGTTTACAAATACCTGTTTACCCTCTTCAATGTATTTCTCAGTTTCACTATCAATTTTCTTAATACCAGATTTTAAATTTAAATTCTCTAAACCTTCTGATACTGTTGATATTGAACTATGGTTAATATAATTATTATTACTATTACTATTATTATTATTATTTGAAGATAAAGATGATAATGATGGTGTTGTAGTTGTGGATGTGGATGTAGTTGTAGTTGTTGTTGATTTTGATGGTGAAGATGAAATTGTTTGCTTTAATGGGTTTTCATTATTATTATTATTAGTATTAGTACTACTCTTATTGTCAGTTGAAGGTAAACTTGTAATATCTTTAAAGAACATATTATTATTATTTAAAATCTGATTATCACCATTTGGAGGTGATTGTGATTCTTTATTGCCTTTTTCACCATCAACAGCTAATGGATCTACAGTTAATACACCATCTTGACTAGATGATATAAATGAAGGAGATGGTTGTTCTATAGAATTTGGTGGTAATCTAATATCAAATCCATTAGATGTTGATAATATTCTTTCATTATTATTATTACTATTATTCATTGTTGTTGTATTTGTATTTGTTGTTGTTGTTGTATTTGTTGGTGTATTATTATTAGTAGTATTATTATTATATTCACTTAATTCTCCACCACCAACTCCTTCAGATTGTTCTATTGGTAATTGATTTAAAGATGCTTGTCTTAGTTTTTCAGTTTTAATTTTAATTTCTTGGGTTTCTTTTTTCTCTATATTTTCAATTATTGAAGTGAATTCTTCATCTTCATCCCCAGGATACCACATTAAAAAAAAATTTTATTTATTTACTAAGTTAATATTAATTTTAATTTATTTACAAAAAAAAAAAAAAAAAAAAAAGTGTTTTATATTAATTATTTTTTTATGTATATCGTATATATAAATATATTTATAAATTCTATATATTTATCTAATTATTAAAAAAAAAAAAAAAAAAAAAAAAAAAAAGGTTTCTAATATCTAAAAAGGGTGTGAATTATTTTTATTATTATTATTACTAAATTATGTACAAAAGAATGAAAAAAAGATAAGCTTTGTGTGTGAAGAAAACAAAAAAAAAAAAAAAATTAAAAAAAAAAAAAATTGAAATTAAAAAAAAAAAAAAAAAAAAAAAATAAAATAAAATAAAAAAAAAAAAAAAAAAAACAATTAAAATTGATATTTATTTTTTCATTCTTTGAGATTTACTTACTTATTTACTTTATTTTATTTTTTTTAAAAGTTGCCTTTGATAAATTATTAAATAAGTGTTGTTTAAAAAATGATGTGACCATTTTTTTTTTTTATTTTTTGAGACCATTTTTTTTTTTTTTTTTTTTTTTTTTTTTCGCCTAAAATCCAACTTTTTTAAAATTTACCAGGAAAATATTTTTTTAATTTTGGAATTTAACCAGATATCATTGCTAAAATTAACTCTTTGATTTTTCTTGAGATATTTTTTTTTGTTTTTTTTTTTTAATTTGGATTTAAAAAAAAAAGGGATATTTTCCATAAAAAAGAGTAAAAATAAAAATAAAAAAAAAGATAAATAGTTTTTCAAAATAAAGAGAGAGAATAATTTACATTTATTTTTATTTTTTTTTATTTTTTTTTATTCTTTTTTTTTTTTTTTATTTGTTTTATTTTTTTTTGAGAAATATTAATGGTGAAAGAATGATGTGATGTGTATTATTGTTTATTATTTATTTATTATTGTTATTATTATTATTATTATTATTATTATTATTATTATTATTATTATTATTATTATTATTATTATTATTATTATTATTATTATTATTATTATTTAATTATTATTACTATAGCTTTATTTATTTATTATTACTATGGTTTTTTATTTATTTATTTTTTACTGAATTGATGTAAAATTAATCTTATCCAAGAATCCATTTCTCTTTTAGTATCAGTATTTAAAATACAAGTGTTTGTGTTTTTAGATGCTTTAATCATTTTCTCTTGAAGTTTCATAAAGGCATTTAAATTCTTTTCATAGTTTTTGTCGTATTCGGATTTATTATTATTTTGTTCATGTGAAACTGGTGTATTTGAACGAGATGACGATGATGAAGATGATGATGAAGATGAAGTTGTTGATGAAAGTACTGGTGTTGAAGAAGATGATGATGAATTTGCAGGACCAGCTGGTGAATGATTATGTTGTTGATTATTTGATGCTACAGATGTATTTGATGAAGTTAAAGATGATGATGGTACATTATTATTATTGTTATTGTTATTGTTGTTGTTATTGTTATTATTTGGTGAAGAAGGTGGTGTTGAAAATGTAGAAATACTTGATGAGCGAATTAAAGATGAAGAAGAAACAGTTTTAAAATAATTTGGTCTTGGTTGAGTTAATGAATGATTTACAGCAGAGGTATTATTAGAATTACCAGTATTGGTGGTTGTTGTAGTAGTAGTTGTAGTGGTAGTAGTTGTTGTATTTGCATTTGAATTTGTATTATTATTATTATTATTATTATTATTATTATTATTGTTATTATTATTATTATTATTATTATAACTATTTGTACTTGAACCAGATTGTGGTATAGGATGAATTGTATTAAAATTTGGATTATAATGAACTGTATTTTTATTTGGTGGTGGTCTTGATAGGGTTTGAGTACCATTTTTATACATTTTACCTTCACACTCAACTATTTGACCATTCTTTGAACGTAAGAAACCTTTTTTATTTTGATCAAAAGATTGTTGATCGAATAGTGTTGGTGAGGTGGTACTATTGGTTGAACTATTTGTAGAGACAGAGGAAGAGGTTGGAGGTGAAAGATATTCATCATCGAAATAGTTTGTAGTTGAGGAAGTTTCAGAGAGAGTATCGATCGAACTTACGGAATCAGTGTCTAGAATGTCTTGAATGTCCAATTGGGGCTGTTGCTGCTCGCCATAGAATTTCTCGACTGCCGAGTCCCAAAAATAGACTTTCTTCTCCTTCTCCTTGCCAAACAAAGCCAATTGCTGTAGTAACGACTGTGGATTAAACATTTGAGATTTATTCTTTTGAGTTGACTTTATCAAGGATTCCAAAGTGATGGGTGGAGAGGAATGGTTCAACATGAAGCAGTTCTTTCTGCCCTTGATCTCCTTCTTTGAAGTGATGACCGTGTCTGGTCTGAGATAACGCACTGGTGAAGGATCGGTTGGTTTTCTGAAAAAGTATAATGTGCCATCAGAGAGTACACACCACTTTCTACTCCATTTATCGGTTACCTTTCCTTTTACCCTAATATTTAGCCAACCCTTTTTCACAGCGTATGGAAATAGAGTGCTCGAAGGGTTCAATTTAATCTCGTCAACCAGTATTCTATCAAACATATCCTCTAAAAACTCTGATGGTAAATCTTTGCCACTGTTGATTTTCGATAATGATTTAACAAATTTCGCTTTGGTCATCGTTGGTTTTACATTTGCATTGTGTAAATCGGTATTTAATAAAATGATTGCAAATGCTAATGTATACACTGTATCTGGATCCTCTATAAATCCTCCCTCCTTATTATCCTTATGATATTGATTTGCAAATCTTTGTACAACTCTATCAATCTTTTGTGCTTCTCCTGGTAATCTAAATGAATACAATAATTGTCTTAAACTCATATCAAAATCTAAATCTTTAAAATTAAATCTTGAAATTAATGATTCTAATACTAATATACAAAATGGTTCACTAATAAAAAAAAAAAAAAAAAAAATAATAAAAAATTAGTATATATTATTATTATTATTATTATTTAAAAAAAACAAACAACTTACGCATCACCTAAATAATCACCAATTGATTTTTTATCTAATAGTGGACATTCATGTAAAAATTCTGAAACTGAAGGAGGTGTTTTCTCTAATAATTTATGTTGAAAGAAGTATTCAATACCTTTTTTAGGTTTTTCATTAAATAATTGTATACCAGATAAAATAATTGAATCTAAATTTGCTTGTGTTAATGATGTTGTTGTTATATTTGTTGTTGGTGTTGGTGTTGGTATTGGTGTTGGTGTTGGTGTTGTAGTTGTAGTAGTAGTTGTGGTTGTAGCGGCTGGTGTATTATTATTAATATTTATTGTAGTTGTTTTCACTGTTGGTGGTGGAGGTGGTATTCTTGTTGAAAGTGGTATTGTATTTGTATTTATATTTATATTTGTCATTTGCTGTTTATTATTATTATTATTATTATTATTATTATTATTATTATTATTATTATTATTATTATTATTATTATTATTATTATTATTATTATTATTATTATTATTATTATTATTATTAGTTGGTTGTATAATTTCTTCATGTAAAACTTGTGATGAAGCTATTTTATTATATTCTGATAAATGTTCAATTAAAATACTACCACGTTTTAAATCAGAGTTATCAACTTGACTCATTTTACTTTTTAACTCCATCCAACTAGTTGGGTATGATCCGATTGGTGATGTTTCTTCCTCATCCGTTATACCATTATTATTATTGTTGTTGTTGTTGTTAATCGTTGGTAAATCATGTGTATCACTTCTTGGTGTAGTTGTAGTGTTGGTATTGGTATTACTGTCTTCATCATTGTTGTTGTTGTTATTTAAAAACAATTGAGGTTTTTGTGAAATTGGTGGTAAACTCTTATCTGCCCCATTATTACTAATTACTATAGTAATTGGTTCATTTGGTTCAACTTCTTTATTATTATTATCATGAGTTGTTTGTGAATCGCTCATTTTTTATTTTTTTATTTTTTTGTTTTTTTTTTATTTTTTTTATGAAGTAATTTATATGATGATTTATGTGCGTGATTTATTTGTTATGTATAAAATTGATATTGGGGAAAATAAATAAATAAATAAATAAATAATATTATAATAATGTGATATTTTTGTGGTTTATTTTTTAAAGAAAAAAAAAATTTTATTTTTTATTTAAAATATAAATATATTTAGTTTTTTTTTATTTTATTTTTTATTTTTTTTATTTTTTAATTGTGTGTATGTGTGTTTGTGTTTGTGTGATTATATGGCAGTTTATAAAATTTTGATTTTTTAGTTTTGGGGTAAAAAAAAAAAAAAAAAATTTATTGTGTATTACATATATATAAAAAAAAAAAAAAAATAATAAAAAAAAAAAATAAAAAAAAAGAAAGAAATGGAATGTGTGTGTTGTTTTGTTTGGGTCAATCAAAAAAAAAAAAATTGATTGAAAAAAAATAAAAAATTAAAAAAAATAAATTTTTAATAAAAAAAAAAAAAAACGAATTTTTTGGTTTAACTTTTTATTTTTTTATTATTTTTTTTTTTTTTTTTTTTTTAATCAAATTTTATATTTGTTTGTCTTTAATTAATTAATTGTTTTTTATTTTTTAAAAAAATTTTTTGGTCTATTATTATTATTATTATTATTATTATTATTGTTGTTATTTTTATTTATTGATTTAAATATATATTTTTTTTATTATTGTTTATTGTTTTTTTTTTTTTTTACTGTTTAATGTTTTTTTTTTTTTTTTTGGGGTTTTTAAAATTTATTTTTGCATGCTCCAACTCATAAAAAAAAAATCTTTTTTAAAAAATTAATTTCGAAAATTTACAATCTCAATCACTTTTTATTTTGAATATTATTATTATTATTTTATTTTTTTTTTTTTTTTTTTTAAATTTGAGATAATATTTATTATAATAAATAATTATTATTGTTTTTTTTGGAAAATAAAAAAATAAAAATAAAATAAAAAAATAAAAATAAAAAATAATAAAAAAATTAAAAAATAAAAATAAAAGTAATAAATAAATAATTAAATAATTAAATAATTAAATAATTAAATAATTAAATAATTAAATAATTAAAAAAATAATTAAATAATTAAATAATTAAATAATTAAATAAATAAATAAATAAATATATAATTAAATAAATAAATAAAAAAAATTGGATAAAAAAATAAAAATATGTCTTAATAATCCAAAAAAAAAAAAAAAAAAAAAAAAAATATGTAACGAGTGAATTAACAATGATCACCTTAAAAAAAAAGAAAGGCATCATACTTAAAATACCAACACAAACCTCTTCTTAAAAATATATTTTATTTACAATATATATATATATATACATATACTGCATATATAAATTTATTTATCCACTCACGCGCACACACACTCACATAAATCATTTCATTTCTATATAGACAATACATATCTATATCTGGAATCCAATAAATAAAACATTAATTTTTTTTTTTTTAATTTTTTTTTTCTTTATTAAATTTTTTAATTTTAATTTTAATTTTTTTTTTAATTTTTTTTTTTTAATTTTTTTTATTAATTTATTAACAAACTTTGGATATTTAAAATATTTTTTTATTATTTAAAATTATCATTACCGCCAATACCAACATTATTATTATTATTATTATTATTATTATTATTATTATTATTATTATTATTATTATTATTATTATTATTATTATTATTATTATTATTATTATTTTCGAAATCAATAATATTGGCATTGTAATATAATTCTTTTTTCTTCTTTTTCTCTTCACTATTTTGATTTTGAGTATTATGATTTACAATTAAGACATCAACATTTGAATTTGAATTTGAATTTGAATTAATTTTTTTCTTTAAAAATAAAAAACCAAATAAAATTGCAAATCCAAATGAGAGAAAGAATAAACACGCACCATAATAATAGAATTGAGTTTTAATATCTAAATTTAAAAATTGTTTACCAACAGCAGATTGAACCAATACTTGTATTGTTAATGCTACCATAATATTAAATGAAAATAATACACCAATTCTACTTGATAATTTCTTTGCAATTTGAACATTTACAATTGGTGAAACAAATTCAAAACAACAATTATAAATTATAAAACTTAATGCACTAACAACTGTACTTCCACCAAATCCCATCAAAACCAATAATCCACCACCTAATAATCCAAATAAAACTAAAATAATACCTTGAATATTATTCTTTTTTTTTTAAAAAATAAATAAAAAATAAAAAATTAATAAAAGTGTTTAAATAAATTTTTCACATTATAAAAAAAAAAAAAAAAAAAAAAATGAAAAAAATCCAACGAAACACCCCACCCGGGTGGGGGTGAATTTATTTAAATTACTTACAATTTTATTACCCAATTTTGAAGGTATAATTGCAAAAAATGACGCAAAGAAATATGCACTTGCAGATATATAACCATTCCAACTTTGTTCATCATTTACTTGTAAAAATAAATTTTGCCAATCTATATAAAATTTTATATATATAAATAATTAGTATAATAAATAAATATTTTTAATATAATTTTACATAATAATATTTACAAGTTATAACTATTTGATGAATTGAAATTGCAATACCACTCCAAATATACCATCTAACAATATCAGCATTTTTAAAAGTACCAAATAAATCACTAATCACTTCTTTTAGTGAAAATTTTTGATCAATTTTATAATTTGAGAAACCTAATGCTAATATTAATGCAAGAATGTTCGTACCACATGCAATACTTAATAAATAAACCAATGGTAATCTTTGTTCAACCAATAATTGTCCTAAAAGACCTGACGATACAATACCAACTAAATAACCTGCATTTACACGACATGCCATTTTTTGGTATTCACTCGTATCTAAACTAAAATAAATATATGCCAAGAATACTGTATAAGCACTATACGATAATCCTTCTGTAATTTGTTCTAATATCATCCATATTATATTATTTGTACTTAATAATACACCAATCGTTAATATTTTCGCAACCATTCCAATAATTATTATAACCTAATATAGATTTGAAAGAAAAAAAAAAAAAAAAAAAAAGTTAGATTTATAAATCTATGAATATGTATCTATAAAATTAAAAAAGAAACATACTTTATAACCAATAATTTCACCTAAAATTCCAAATATTAATAAAAATACAAAGTATGAGTAGGTCCAATATGGATAGATTTCTTGGTAAACCTATAATAAAAGTTGTTAAAAATACTATATAAATAAAATTTTAAAAAAAAAAAAAAAAAAAAAAAGTACACATACAATTGTTTGATTAATTCCTAAAACATTTGTAAAATAATCAACTAAATATGGTTCTGAAGGGTCGAATGAAAATAAAAATGAGAATGAACAATATTTTAAAAATGGTTTGATTTCTTGAAAATAACTTTTAATTCTCGGTATTAAATTATTATAAAAGTTAATTTTATTATTATTGTTGATAATATTATTATTATTATTATTTTTATTATTATTATTATCAATTTCTTTATATGGTTCATAGTTATTTATACTAATATAATTTCTTTTATTATTATCATTTTCTAAGTTATCATTATTTTCATTTTCATTTTCATCTTCATCTTGATTTCTTATAAAATTTTGATTTCGATATTTATTATTTGGTAGCAATAATGTATTTTCTTTATCACTATCCTCCATTTGCTTGATATTATTTTTATCTATATATTTGTTGTTTTTTAAAAAAAAAAATATTTAATAAAAAAAAAACAGATTAATATAAGGTGTTTTTTTTTTTTTAAAAAATTTTTTATTTTTTCTGAAACAGAAAGGGTTTGTGGTTTATTGTCAAAAGAGAGAATAAGAAAAAAAAAAAAAGAAAAAAAAAAAAAAAAAAAAAAAAATGCTTATTTTTTTTTTATTTTTTTTTTTATTTTTAGTGTAAAATGATGATGTGCACATAGGTTTACATACATTATGTCTGGTATCAAAGAAAAAAAAAGAAAATAAGACACTAGACTATAACCATTGCAAAGGTGATGGGTTTCACCTTTGAGTCAATATTGTATAAGATTGTCAAGTCAATAAGGTGAAAAAAAAAAAAAAAAAAAAAAAAAAAAAGAAAAAAAAAAAATCTTTGGCTCGGTCTTGCAATAAAAAACAAAAAATCGGCATTTTTCGGTTAAAATAAAAATTTTTTTTTTTTTTTATATTTTATTAATAGTTGGGCTGAACATAACATTTTTTAAAAAAAAAAAAATTATTACTCACAATTATTTATTTATTTATTTATTTATTTATCTTTCACAAAATAAATAAATAATAAATAAATAAATAAATAAATAAATAAATAAATAAATAAATAAATAAATAAATAAATAAATAAATAAATAAATAAATAAATAAATAAATAAATAAATAAATAACTAAATTAATTAAATCTTTTAGATTTTTAGTAATTGCACTTTAAATAAAGAGTTTGGTTTTAATATTATTACAATGCAAAAATTACAAAATTTCAACTTTACTAAAGAAATTTCTTTTTAAATTTTTTAATCTATTTTAAAATAAATAAATAGTTAACTTTTTTTGTTTTTTGAATTCAAAATTTTTTTTTATTTTATAAAATAATAATATTACCCTTATTCAAAATGATTATTAATAATAATAATATTATTAATACAAAGGATTGTCTTTGTTGGAAAAATATTAAAAATTCATTGTGCTTTTTCTAATACTTATACAAATAATTTTCAATTATTTTGGCAAAAAAATTATAAATAATATCAAAAGATGCCTCTAAATAAATAAATAAATAAAAAAAAAAAATAAAAAAAAAAATTGTTGATTAGTTTTAAAAATAGAGTGAAAAATTTGAAAAGAAATTTCCAGTTTGATACCAGCAAAAAAAAAAAAAAAAAAATATCTGAAAAGTGAAGAAAATTTTCAAAGATTTTTTTTAAAAACAGTTCAATTTAAACGAAATTAAATAAAAATTAATTAAAAAAAAAAAAAATTAATTGAAACCATTCAACAATTCAAAAGTGGGTATTGTAGTGTTTTTTTTTGAAAAAAATCTTTGCATAATGAAACAGTTCCATAAGAAAAAAATATTAAAAAAGATTTTCCAGTGATTCTATTATTAAAATTTTATTTTTTTATTTTTTTATTTTTTTTTGTTAATACCATTTTTTTTATCTATTAATTCTTTCCTTCTTTTTTTTTTTCTTTTTTTCTTTTCATTCAAGAAGAACAAAAAAAAAAAAAGAAGAAAAAAAAATGACCAAATTATCTTCTGTTGGATTATTATCTTTAGTTGGAGTTTCTTTAGTTGCAGGAGATCACTATTCATGTGATCAAATGAAAAAATTATCACATGAATATTTTCCAGAATCAGTTGCCGATAATATGATTTGTCTTTCCTTCCATTCTAGTGGATGGAATTCAATTTCAAATACTAAAAATTCCATTGGTTTGTGGTATGTATGAATAAATAAATTAAATTAACCTGATAAAAAAAAAAGCATTAACTAACTTTTTTTATTTTTTTTTTATTTTATTTTAATTTAAATTTTATTTATATTATAATACTTTCATTTCTATTTTTATTTTTTTGTTTTTAATTTTTTTTTTTTTTTTTTATTTTTTTTTTAATCATTTTTTTTTAATCATTTTTTTTTAATCATTTTTTTTTAATCATTTTTTTTTAATCATTTTTTTTTTTTTTTTTTTTTTTTTTTATTTTTTTTTTTTTTTTTATTTTTATATGTAGGAATGTAAGAAAAGATTTCTGTCATTCATTATGTAGTTCAATATGTAAAAGTCCAAAGGATTTATATAAACCAGAAATTAATGCACAATGTTGCTGAAATGGTTTATACTGAATTTGGTTATAATCATTGGGATGCATGGAACAAAGGAAAATGTAATGGTTGGAACCAATGTGGTATTAGCACATCAGTTAATGGTGATGACAATGTTGGTGCCGCTATTACAGGTAGTGGAGGTGTAAGTGGCAGCGGTAGTGGTAGTGTTGTTGATGTTAAAGACAATGGCGATGTAAAAGCAGCTATCACAGGTAGTGGAGGCGTAAGTGGTGATAACGATGTAAAAGCAGCTATCACAGGTAGTGGAGGTGTAAGTGGTAGTGATGATGTTGTTAAAGCAGCTATTACAGGTAGTGGAGGTGTAAGCGGCAGTGGTAGAGGTAGTGTTGTTGATGTTAAAGACAATGGTGACGTAAATGCAGCTATCACAGGTAGTGGAGGTGTAAGTGGTAGTGGTTCAACCATTCCAGTCATGGCAGCTATTACAGGTACAGGTAGCAGTGGTAGTGGAACTACAATTCCAGTTAAATCAGAAGTTTTCTCAGCAACTGGTGATAGCACTATCCCAGTTTTAGAAGATGTTCAAGCAGCCATCACAGGTAGTGGAGGTGTAAGTGGTAGTGGTAGTGGTAGCGTTGTTGATGTTAAAGACAATGGTGATGTAAATGCAGCTATCACAGGTAGCGGGGGCGTAAGTGGTGATAATGACGTTCAAGCAGCTATCACAGGTACAGGTAGCAGTGGTAGTGGTTCAACCATTCCAGTCATGGCAGCTATTACAGGTACAGGTAGCAGTGGTAGCGGAACTACAATTCCAGTTAAATCTGAAATTTTCTCAGCAACTGGTGACAGTAATATCCCAGTTTTAGATGAAATTTACTCAGCAACTGGTGATAGTACAATTCCAGTTTAAATCCTCAATTTATTAATAAATAATTTAAAACCTGATTGTATAATAAAGTTTTAAATCATTTTTTAAAAAATTTCTTTTTATCTAATTATTATTATTATGTATTTTTATAAAATGAATCCAAATTGTTTATTATTTATTTATTTAAATTATTTTTTTATTTTTTTATTTTTTTTTAACATTTAACATTTTAAATTCTAAATTAAATGCTAATTAGGTTACAAAACCAATATTATTATTAATTCTAATATTTTCAAATAATTTTAAAAAAAATAGTTGGTGATGATTTTCTAAAAGATAATTTATTACTTTATAAGAACTGTGAGTCCAAATTTGTTGATTTTTGTTAACCTTTCTTCAATTGAAAAATTTATTATTTGTTTTATTTTTGGAAATTATATGGGAATAAATATAATCCAAAATATTTTCAATTTTCTAACAAAAGTTTGAATAATGTAAATATTTTAAAATATCCTTATAAACCAAATAGTTTCCATATTTTTAAAAAAAATTTCAAGTAATTCTATATTTTTTTTAATCATTATTATTCATTATAGTTATTGTTAATGGTCCTGTTGTTGTAGTTGTTGGTACTGGCGTTGTTTTTGATTTTTTTAATTTTTCATTTCATCTTTGATAATTTTAAATAAAAATTTAAAATATCTTTTTTTAAATTTTTTTAATAGGTTCTTTTATTGTGTTTTTTTAATCAGTTTATTTTTTTTTTTTTTTTTTTTTTTTTTTGACTTTTTTTTTATTTTTTTTTGACTTTTTTTTTGTATACACTGAAGTAGTAAAGTAAAATGTCTATTGAACCAAAAACATTTCAATGTAAGAATTAAATAATATATTTATAAACTTTTTATTTATACCATCAGATTACTAATTATTTTTTTTTTTTTTTTTTCTTTAGATTATAAACATACATTTTCAATCTATTATGATGGATGGGAAATTCCTGATGATATTGAAAATTTAGCATTAGGAGAAGGTATTGATATTGATAATTTAATAATACCAGATACAGTCGAATGTTTATTATTAATGGATGGATTTGATAAAGAGATTAAAGAAGGATTTATATCAGACACAATTAATGAATTATTTATATTAGATATAAAGCAACCATTATCAATTGGATCAATTGGTGAATCAATATTATGGTTAGAATTTGGAGATGGATATAATCATCCAATTACCAAAGGTATAATTCCAAACTCTGTTGAATGTTTATATTTAAGAAATATTAAAAAAGAATTATCAAATGACTCAATACCAAATTCAATTGAAAAATTATATTTATATGATGGGTTTAATCAAAATCTATCATTTTTAACATCATCATCAACATCAACATCATCACTTAAAAATTTATATATTTATAATATTGGTAATAATATATTAAATATTGGATCAATACCAAATACAATTAAATTATTATATTTTGGTGATGGTTTTAATGAAACTATATTACCAAATTTGATACCACCAAATGTAAATACACTTTATTTACGTGATATTAAAAAAGCATTAATAAAAAACTCACTGTCACCAACTATAACATCACTTTATTTAAATGAAGGGTTTAATCAACCAATTACCACCGAAATTTTATCATCATGTAAAAATTTAAAAAATTTATATATGTATGATATTAAACAACCTTTATTTTTAAATGATGATGATGATGATTTTAATTTATCAATTGAATCAATTCATTTAATGCCTGGATTTAATCAAATTTTAAAAAATGGAAATTTATTAAAATTTGGATTTAAAAATTTATACATTTATGATATTAATCAACCATTAATACCAAATGAATCAATAATACCAAATAATAATAATAATAATAATAATAATAATAATAATAATAATAATAATAATAATAATAATTATAATATTAATTTATTGCATATTAGTGGTAATTATAAATTTAAATTAAGTAAAGGTATAATACCATCAAATAGTAATACTAAAATTTCAAATTTATATATTGGTAATTTAAATGAACCATTAATACCAAACGAATCAATACCAAATAATGTTGAATCACTTCATTTTGGAAGTGGTTATCAATTTAAAATTACAAGTGATTTAATACCACCAAGTGTTTTAAATTTATATTTATATGATATAAATGAACCAATAACAAATGAATCAATTCCAAAAACTCTTAAAACTATTTATATTTCAAGTCAATATGAACATCCAATTAATAATTTAATTTCTAAAAATTATGAAATTAAAAAAATTTAAATAAAATAAATAAGACAAGGTTGTTTGTTTTGTTTGTTATTAATTTTTATATTTCGACTATATGTATATTATATATATACAATCATAATAAATTTTTTTTTTTTTTTTTATTATTATTTGTTTTTTTTTTTTTTTTTTTTTTTTTTTTTGAATTAAAAAAAAAATCTCCTATTAATAATAAGTTCTAAATATATATAAAAAAAAGAAGTGCGCTATGTGTACATTTGTGTATATTGTTTTGTTTTGTTTTTGGATATTTTTTTTTTTTTCTAAACAATTATTTCATTTTCACTTGCACCACATTTTTCAACTAAATTTTGTTTTGATTCTTTTTTAATTAATGTACCTTCAAAATGAATTATACCATCAGTTTCAATTTCTTTTGGTTCATTTTGATCATAAAGTGTATGACTAAAATAATAATTATAAATTAGTATTAGTATTATTAAAAATTAATTAAAAATTAATATAAAATATATTTATATTTACTTTTGATATTTATAAATCCATTGATCATTAACTTTTTTAAATAATCTTGGTTCCCATTCTATATTATTTTCTTTTCTATCTTTTACTCTTTTTCTTTGTTCATCTTCTAATTTATTCTTTTCAAATGTTGCATCTTTTTGATTTTTCTTTATGATTGCATGTGAAACTTTTTGCCATAATCTTTGAGATTCAAATTCTTCTTGTTCAGAGATTTGTCTCGTTATCATTTGAGTTTTAACTGCATCATTACAATCCCATAAAATATCATTTGTAGATCCATTCTTTTTCTTTGATGATGATGACGACGATGATAAAGTGATTTCAACTTTTTTATCCCATTTTCCATTAAATGTATGAGTTGTTTCATTACCTTTTTTAATTTTACCACAAACTACATTATATTCACCACCAAACATTGGTTTTGCTTTAAAATCCATTTCAACTTTTATATTGGTTTGTTTACATGATATCGTTGAATTGCCCACAATCTCTGTTAACAATGTACCAAATATAATACCTCTTGCCACCGCTGTAGGAAAGGTAATAACATATTCCTCTTGAAGTCCTAATAATGTTAATGTACTACTACCATCCACTATCACTGCCATTGAATTACCTAAAAATTTCGAACGTGGATTAATTGTACCAGTCATTGTATATCCATCCTTTCTATTTGATAAATAAATACATGAAACTGGTGGATGATGTGAAATTTGTTCTGCAACCATTATACAATTACTATTTGTTTCTTTAAATTCCCATCTAGTTCTAAAAATTTCACCTAACTAAAAATAAAAAAAAAAAATAAAAAAAAAAATAAAAATAAAAAAAAAAAGTATAAATTTATATAAGTATAAAAAAAAAGGGATGTATAAATATATATTTATATGTATATATACTACATACAATTGGATTATAAGGTTTTTGTAAACCTTTCTTTCTATAATGAAAAGCAGATAAATACCATTTTGTAATTAAATGCATTCTATCCATTGGTGACTCTAATTTTGATAAATTACATAAAATTTCACCATGAATCATATTATCTGTAAATTTCTCCAATAATGATCTTGGTTCTAATATAAAGGTTGGTAATGGTACTCTTGATAAATCAACACCAATCTTTAATTCTGATAATAATGAAATCAATAAATTTCTTGGTTCTTCCTCTAAAACTTCTTCAATAGGTGGTGATGGTGGTGATGTTGATTGTTCCCCATTCATTAATTGTGATGAATCAGTTGGTGATGATGATATACTATTATTATTACTACTATTATTACTACTATTATTATTATGATTATTATTATTTACAATATCTTGTGGTATTGTTGGTGCCACACCAATATTATTAGTTGTTGAACTTGTACCAATTTCCATTTTTTTTTTTTTTTTCTTGTTCTATATAGGTTTTTTTCTTTTTTTTTCTTTTTCTTTTTTTTTTTTACTATAACAACACTAAAGAGAGTTTTTGAAAAAAATGATGAGAATTTTTAAAAAATAAAGCAAAAACAATTGTATTGTGATGGATTTTACCGGAGTTATTGTTTTTTCTTTTTCTTTTTTTTTTTTTTTTTTTTCCTTATTCTATTTTTTTACTATTGTTATTTAAATTAAATATAAGTATATTGTATGTTTTATGTGTATTATTTTTAAATTAATTTAATTGGAATAAAAGAATTAGTACAAAATCAAAATTAATTTTATTTTTTTATTTTTTTTATTTTTATAATATCTACATTAAGTAATGCAAACACACAAACACACAAACACACACACATACACACACACGCACAACAAACGTAAATAATTAAAACTGATAGAAGCATTATAAAAAAATAATTAAAAATAAAAAAGTTGTTTTTTTTTTTTAATCAAAAAAAAATTGTGATATCACATAAAACGAAATTAAGTATAAAGATTGCATATAAAAAAAAATAAAATAATAATAATAAAAACAATATAAAAAAAAATTGTGTAGATATTTACCATATAAAGAGGTTATAATTAGATGAAGGGGAAGGAGTATTTAATTTTTTTTTTTTTTTGAGAATGTATAAAAAATAGATTATTTATTTATGTTATTATTGTTATTACTATATGATTGAAAAAAAAAAAAAAAAAAGAAAAATAAAAAAAAAACATAAAAAAATAAGGTCTATTTAAAATTTGTGTTTAAATGGAATTAAAAAAAAATTTTTTTTTTTTTTTTTACTATGGTACCTTTTAACCACTTTTAGTTTTTTTTAAATTAAAATAATTAAAAAAAAAAAAGAAAAAGAAAAAATAACACCTAGATTTGGTGTGTGAGTGTGGGAGGGGTAATTGTTTGTCGATAAAGAGTTTAAAAATTATACATACAAAATTAAACACAGATAGTGACTTTATTTTATTTTTTTTTTTTATATTGAGTTTTATTATTTTAATTTTTTAGTTTTAATTAAAAAAAAATTTTTGTTTTTATTGTTTTTATTAATATTTATTTTTAAATTTTTTTTTTAATTTTATTTATTTATTTATTTATTTATTTATTTATTTATTTATTTATTTATTTATTTATTTATTTATTTATTTATTATTTTTTTTTTTTAATTGTGTATTACTTAATTATTTTTAAAAAAAAAAAAAAAAAAAAAGTATTTCTTTAATTTTTATTTTATTTAAATTTGTTTTTTTTTTTTTTATTATTTATTTGAATGTATTTATCTTTTTTTTAAGTTTGTGGTTTTGATGAGTTAAAAAATTATTTTTTGGGTGTGAAAGTGATAAAAATAAAAAAAATAAAATTGAAAAAAAAAAAAAAAAAAAAAAAAAAAAAATCAAGTAACCGATTCGATCACTCATTTTTTTTTCTTTTTTTTTTTTTTATTTTTAAAAATATTTTTTTTTTTATTTTTTTTTTATTTTTATTTTTAATTTTTAGAATTTCAGTTTAAACCAAAAAAATAAAAACTAAAACAGTAAATTGTTGAATTTAAAACTTGACCAATAGCAAAACCAGCACAAATATCTTCAACAGTATGAGCACGAGTGTAAACTCTATAAGCAGCCATTGACATTACCAAAAATCCTCTTTGAAATGGAGAGAGTGAACTGATTGAACTAATAACAATACTAGCAATAGCAGTATGACAAGATGGGAAAGAACTATGATTTGAAAATTTATAGCAATATGGTCTTTTGAATGAAGAGAATGATGGTTTAATTAAGAATTCAATCACAAGGAATGGTATAATACATCTATAGAAATTAAAGTTGAAAATGTTTAAAAACGAAGTTCCAATCAATAAAGTACACCATAATGTTGATACATCCAATACCGACAAAACAGTTTGTGCCAATCTATTCTCCAATAGCCAAATTGGGATCAACCATTTGCTATGGCCGTTTAAACGTTTTCCGCTGAAATTCTCTTTTCTGCAAGTGATCAAGGAATCAATATGTGCAATGCCACCGATAATATCGAGTATTCCAGATTGGTTTGGTTGTAGACATTGTATGATTACAATTACCAATGTTTGCACATACGCATACGATACGTAGAAGGCAATCCATTGGTCTTTGTCCATGTATCCTTCGTCTTTTATTCTTTTACCCAATCTCATCACCAAGTAAATCACTAAATAAAAGTAATATTTCACAGTTGGAAAATAAACAAAACAAACGAAAAAGAAAAACATTGTCAATAGATGATGTGCTGCAAAGAATAACTTTTGATCAACTTTATATCCCTTCCATGCTGATACCATTCCATTGAATACAATTGTAAATATAAATAATCCATAATATTTATTAATTGGCCAATAATTTTCAACTCCATCACTATCACCATCCATCATCCATTTACCAACTATTATATATTGAATCATTGATATTATTACCATTAAAAATTCAATTATCAACCCATATTTCATACCAAGTGTTAAATATGGTGATATTGTTAATACTTCTACACTTTTTAAAACTTCTTCATTATTTTTATTATTATTTTTAATTTTTTCTTTTTGTTTTTGAATTATTTGTTGTTTATTAAAATTTATTTGTTCTTGTTGTTCTTGTTGTTGTTGCTGCTTTTGTTGTTGTAATTGTTTTTGTTTTTCTAAAATACATTCCTGTATTTCTACACATTCTAAAGTACTCTCTGAATAATTACTTTTGTTATCCATTTTTTTTTTTTTTTTTTTTTTTTTTTTTTTTGTGTTTTTTTTATATTATTTTTTTTTTTTTTTTTTTTTATTTATTTAAATATTCTTTTTTAGTAATGGTAATTATTTAATTTTTTTTAAATTTTAATAGTTTTAGTTCTTATTATTTTTTTTAAATAAAATTTATTAGTAATTGTTATAAATTATTATAAATTAATTATTACTTTTTTTTTTTTTTTTATTCACTTTTTTTTATTATTATTATTTTATATTTTATTATTTTCCTTTGCATATTTAGAAAAAATAAATAAAAAATAAAAAAAAAATAATAAAAAAGAGAGAAAAGATCAATTTTCTCTAAATTCATACTATCCTCACACAGAGATATGTGTCATTGTATTCTTTTTTTTTTATTTTTTTTCATTTTAAAAACATGTTTTGTGTGTGCGTGTGTGTGTAAAAAAAAATAAAAATTAAAAAATAAAAAATCTTTTAAAATTTAAACTTAAAATAGGAAAAGGAAGTATTCCTTTTCAAACAATTTTTTTCATTGCCCAATAAAGTAGCAACTCTAAATGTCCAAGCTTAAAATAAGTTTATTTTTTAATATTGGTTGATATGTAATCCTATTTATAAATATATAAATATATATAAAAAAAATAAAAATAAAAATAAAAAAACATTATAAAAACAAATTATTTAATGTATGGTATTATTTTTTATGAGAGTGAGAGATGGGGTGTGTAGGGTGTAAAAATAGGATATTCTAAAAATCTAACTGTTTAATTGCATTTAAAAAATTACTAATTAGAAATACTTTCATAGAAATTTATAATGCAATGGCAATTAAATAAACGAAATGATTGTGCAAATTTGGTAATTTTCAGGATTATTATAAAAAAAAAAAAAAAAAAAAAAAAAAAAAAAAAAATCAGTTTGAGGCGATCGTTTTTTTTTTAAGATTTTAATACCTAAATAAAAATATGTAACAATTAATACTGTGTCATAATAGTTACTTATTTGGTTAAAAAAAAATTTTATTTCTATATTTGTTTAATTTTTATTTTTTTTTTTTTTTTTTTTTTTTTAAAATAAAAAGAAGAATTCCATATTTATGTTTTACTTTTGTGGCCAATTATTTATTTTAATGAATAGATTTTAAAAAAATATATATAAACAGCATAAATGTTAAAAAATCCCAATAATATTTAAAAAATTAAAATCAAAGAATGGAGAATTCAATATAAAAAAAAAAATAAAAAAATTCTATTTATTTTGACAAACCAATTTAAAAATTATTTGAACCAATGTCATTTTTTTTTTTTTTTTTATTTTTATTTTTATTTTTTTTTTTTTTTTTTTTTTTTAAATGATAATAGAATACTATTACTATAACATTTTTTTTTTTTATTATATTAATTAATTAACTAATTAATTAATTAACCAATTAATTAATTAATTAACTAATTAATTAATTAACCAATTAATTAATTAATTAATTAATCAGAAAATGTAAAAATAATTTTTCACAAATAACTATTAATTGTTTAAAACTCAATTTAGAAGAAATCTTTTAAACATATCGAGATTTCCATTAAAAAATAAATAATAAAATATTAAAAATTAAAAATTGTAAATAAAAATAAAAATAAAAATTAGGAATCTTTTTTTTATAAAAAACTATTTTATTTTTTATTATTATTTTAATCAAACTTTTTTTTTTTTTTTTTTTATACATTATATTATTTTTTAAAATTTTTGTTGTTGTTTTTGGGTTAATTAAAAAAAAAAGCCTATTTAAATAATCATTTTAAAATATTAAAATTAGAAAATTATATTATTATTCAAAACAGAATTTTTTTATTTTTTTTTTAGTTGTTTAATTATTTTAAAAGTTTGTTCGAAACCACAATTTAAACCATCCACAAAATTAGATAATTCCATTATGACTTCAACAGTTTACCCGTCCTGTCCCTGAAAAGCCTGGTAATGGGAAGACAATTCAATCAGGCAACTGTAAAGAGTTGCAACGGAAAAAAGCGAATTATATATAAAACTTTTTGTATTATAAAAATTTCTTTTTAATAGCATTTATTTTCAAATTAATTTGTGGGATTTTTTTTTTTTTGAAATTTTTTTTTTTTTTTTTTTTAATATTTTCACTTTTTGACTTTTTTTAAGAAAATAAACAATTACTAATTAAATTTTATTATCCATTTCTTTTTTTTTTTTTTTATTTAAATATTAATTTTATTATAATTAATTTTATTATAATAATATTTAAATTTATAATAATATTGACATTTTTTATACTACAATAATATTTTATTGAAATAATAATATTCAAAAAAAAAAATAATATGAAAGAATGAAAACAAAGAAATATTTGAATCAAAAATATTTTAATAATCATCAAGTATAAAAAGAATCAATTGTTTTTTAATTAATTCATCTCCTTATTTAGATTTTTTATAATAAAAAAAATAAAAAAAATAAAAAAAATAATAAAACCAATAAAAAAATAATAAAAAATAATTAAAAATAATTAAAAAAATAAAAAAATAAATAACAAAAAAAAAATTATAATAATAAAAATAAAAATACATTTTAATACAGATTTTTTATTTTATATTTAATTTGAAAATTCGAATCGGGTCGATTTAATCCGAATTTCAATTAAAATGAAAAAATGTGTGGTAATGGAATTGAGCACACATACAAATAATTAAAAAATAAAAAATAATTATTTTTTTTTATTTTTTTTTTTGAATTTTTTTTTTTGAATTTTTTCATACCAATTGACTGGTCCGTGGGAAATTCAAAAATATCAATAAATTTTTTTTCTTTTTTCTTTTTTTTATTTTTTTTTTTTTTTTGAATTTTTTCAACTCGACCTAACAAATAAAAAAAGGTAACATTTCATTCATATAAATATTTGATTTTTTTTTTTTTTTTTATTCAAGTTATTATTTTAATAAATTAAATAAAAAAACAAATTAAAAAAAAATAAAAAATAAAAAAAACAAAAACTAATGTTTAAGTTTTAAAAAAAATAAAATTAAATAAAAAAAAAATAAAAATTTTTAATACCTATAAAGCAAAATGCAAAATAAACCATCATTCATTTTAAGAAACCCATCAGCTAATAAAGGTAAGATTAAAAAAAAGATAAAAATAAAAAACTATTTATAATAATGAAAGTAACAATAAACAATAAACAATAAAAATTAAAAAAAAAAAAAAAAAAACGGATCAAAAAATTCCATTTTAAACAATTTGTGATCACATAAAATTTTTCATTTTTTAAAAAAAAAAAATTAAAAATTAAAAAATAAAAAATAAAAAAAATTTTATAATGTTCCGAAAAAACACAAAAACACACACACAGTCATCAATTTAAATAAATATCATTCGGCAATTTACAACCAAAAAAAAAAAAAAAAAAAAAAAAATTAAAAAATAAAAAATTGAAATTTACAACACCGAATTTATTAATTCAATCTCAAAATTTCTTTTTTTTTTTTTTTTTTTTTTTTTTTTTTTTTTTTTTTTTTTTTTTTTTATTTTTCTTTTTTTTTATAGTTTTTTTTTTTTATTTCTTGTTACACCTATATAATTTAATATTAATAATATCTTAAATTTTTCATTTTTTTTTTAAAAAAAAAAAATAAAAAAAAAAATAAAAAAATTTAGGTACTGGTTTTAATAATGAAGAAAGAGAAAAATTAGGATTAAAAGGTTTATTACCACCAAAGGTTGAATCATTACAAGAACAATCAGATAGAGCATTATCACAATTTACATCATTTAATACAAACTTGGAAAGATATATTTTCTTAAATTGTTTACGTGATCGTAATGAAACTTTATTCTATTATTTATTAAGTAATAATTTAGAATTAATGATGCCAATCATTTATACACCAACCGTAGGTGAAGCATGTCAAAAGTTTGGTAATGAATTCCGTTTCGCCCAAGGTATGTATTTTGCATCCCAAGATAAAGGTAACATTCGTGCCATGATGGACAATTGGCCAGCCGAAGGTGTCGATATTATCGTTGTTTCCGATGGTTCACGTATTTTGGGTTTAGGTGATCTCGGTACCAACGGTATGGGTATCCCAGTTGGTAAGTTACAATTGTACGTCGCCGGTGCTGGTTTCTGTCCAACCCGTACACTCCCAGTCATTATCGATAGTGGTACAAACACCAAGAAATACCTCGAAGATAAATATTATTTAGGTGAACGTCATCCACGTATCCCAGACTCTGAATATTACCCATTGGTTGATGAGTTCCTTGCCGCCGCCTTCAACAAATGGCCAAAGGTTATCGTCCAATTCGAAGATATCTCCAACGACCATTGCTTCAACCTCCTCGACGAATACCGTAACAAGTATTTATGTTTCAACGACGATATTCAAGGTACTGGTAGTGTCATCTTGTCAGGTTTCATCAATGCCGTCCGTTCCGTTCAAAAACCAATCAAAGAACATCGTATGGTATTCTTGGGTGCTGGTTCCGCTGGTATTGGTGTTGCCGATTGCATTATGTCCCTCTTTGATGAAGCTGGCGTTAGCAAAGAAGAAGCCAGAAAGAGTTTCTGGTTCGTCGATTCTAAAGGTTTAATTACTACCACCCGTGGTGACGAATTAACCTCACAAAAGAAACAATACGCTCGTGAGGATTACACCTACCAATTGAAATCATTATTAGAGGTTGTCCGTGACGTTAAGCCAACCGCTATCATTGGTTTATCAGGTATCGGTGGTTCATTCTCTCAAGAAGTAATTGAAGAAATGGCCAAACACGTCGAGAAACCAATCGTTTTCGCTCTCTCAAATCCAACCACCAACGCTGAATGTACCGCAGAACAAGCTTACCAATGGACCGATGGTCGTTGTATCTTTGCCTCTGGTTCACCATTCAAACCAGTCGAATACAAAGGTAAAACCTTTGTTCCAGGTCAAGGTAACAATATGTACATCTTCCCAGGTCTTGGTTTAGCCGCTAGCGTTTGTGAAGCTAAACATGTCACTGATGCTATGATCATTACTGCCGCTAAAACTCTTGCCTCCTTTGTAGAAGACTCTGAAGTTCTCACTGGTAAAATCTATCCAGGTCTCCAACATATTCGTGAAATCTCAACAAGAATCGCCGTTAAAGTCATTGAAAAAGCTTATGAAGAAGGTATGGCTCAATTACCACGTCCAGATAATATTGAAGCTTTAGTCAAATCTCGTCAATATGTTCCATCTTATGATAAATCAAAAAATTGACTATCTTGCCCAATTTCACCAAATACAAATAGATTAAGTCCAAAGTTATAAACTTAAATAAAATTTAAAAAAAAAAAAAAAAAAAAAAAAAAATTATTATATTAAAAAAAAAAAAAAAAAAAAAAAAAAAAAAATCTATTTGTATGTAATTCATTTAAAAATTATTTTTGTTCTATTTTTATAAAAATTTTTAACTTAAAAAAAAAATTAAAAAAAAAATTAAATTAAACCTTTTTTTTTTTTTTTTTTTTTTTTTTTTAAAAATTTCTTTCTTGGGGTGTATATATGTAGACAAGAAAAAAAAAAAAAAACAGTTCGGAGGCGATCACCTCGGAATTATTTAAACTTATTTTTCATTTTTAAAAAATTTATAGGATATTTTTCATTCGTTGGGGATTTCTTTAATTTTTGGGTGGCGTTCTTTAATTTTTGGGTGGCGTTTCCTTGGTTTTCGAAATTTTTTTAAAAAAAGAATTGATAAAAATGTGATTGGATTTTAATTTTCACAAAAAAAAAGATCAAAAAAAGATCTTCCCTAAAATTAAAGAATTTGAAAATAACAAGAAAAAAAATGTTTTTCGTATTTTAGAAAAAAAAAAAAGTATATAAATAAAACAAGTTTTTTTTCTTATTCTCTAAAAACAACTTTGGTTTATAAAGAAAAAAAAAAAAAAAGAATAAATAATAAATAAATAAATAAATAAATAAATAAATAAATAAATAAATAAATAAATAAATAAATAAATAAATAAATAAATAAATAAATAAATAAATAAATAAATAAATAAATAAATAAATAAATAAATAAATAAATAAATAAGTAAATAAATAAATAATAAAATAAATAAATAATAAAATAAAATGAATATCGATAAGGCACGTGTTAAAACTTTAAAATCAAGTGGATGTTCTAATTCATTTGGTTCCTTTGAATCAACATACCCTGCAAATTTACATGGTACAATGGACGATTTTGAGGTAATTACTCATGAATAGTTATTTTTTAATAATAATAATAATCATAATAATAATAATAATTTCTGTTTATTAAAAAATATTAATATTTTATTATTTTTTTTTAAAAAAAAAAAAAAAAAAAAAAAAAAAAAAAAAAAAATATTAGTTCAAAACTACAATTAAAAATATTAATGCTAAATGTAATACTGTTTTAAGTAAAAAATATTATTTAGTCTTTTTAATTAGTTTGGTTGGTTTAATTTTAGTAATTGTTGGTTTTACTAAAAGTGCAAATAGTGTGAATTCTGCAGGTGGATTTCGTATGGATGCTCCAAAACAAGATAATTTGAATGATTTCAGTATTGGTTTTAGTGATAATTTTAGTGAAGATTTTAATAATAATAATAATAATTACGATGACGATGATGATTCATCACCATCTAACTTTGTTGGTGGCTTCGTTTTTATTGCTCTTGGTTTTGCTTTAATGTTTTTGGGTTGTTGTATTTTTGGTATTTCATTTGCAGTTTTCAGAAATAAAGTAAGTTTTTTTTCTTTTATTATTATTTGTTTATAAATCTGTTAAATTATTTGTTTTATTTTAAAAATATTAATTTTTTTTTTTTTATATAAAAGGTTTTAAATAAAATTAGAGATGAATTAGTTGCAGTAAATAAACATTTCAATGCAAGAGGAATTACATGGAATTTAGAATCAGAAGTTGTTAGAAAATATATCCCAAGACATGAATATAATGTCCATAGAAATAATCAAGCCTATAGAAACAGTATCAAATATGATCATGAACAAAGACCATACAGAGAAGAAACTGTCCACTTTATTGAAATTGTATTCCCAGCTAAACAAAATCAAATTTTTGTTCCAGTCCATTTTTCAAGCATGCCTAAAATTCAAATGAATGGTACCACATCCAATATGGACTCTGGTTTGGGTTTTTCAAGTAATGGAGGTAATACTTTCCATTAAAATGAATTCAAATTTTTAAAAAAGCATTCAGAAATTAACAAAAAAAAAAAAAAAAAAAATGAACTAAATAAAAATTAAAATAAAAAATAAAAATTAAAATAAAAGATAAAAAATAAATTTTTTTTTTGAGTTTTTAAATCATTTGATCTAAAATTTTTAACATTGATTATATTTTCATTTTAAATTTGATTATTTTTTTGGATTTTCAAAATATCATATTTTTTTTTTTTTTTTTTTTTTTTTTTTTTTTTGGCTTTTATTTTTTTTAGAAAAAAAAAAAACCATTTATTTCAAAGAAATGATTTGGAGTTTTAATTGAATTTTAAGTGGGATTTTATTACCAAAGGTACCTTGGAACATTAATACCAAGAACACCAAACAGATTTTAAAAAAGGATCAGTTTGAAGAAATTTTTCTTTTTTTTTTCATAAATTTTTTTTTTTTTCATAATTTTTTTTTTTTTTTTTTTTTTTTTTTTTTTTTTTTTTTTTCACAATGAATATATCAAGAGTAAATTCTACACCAAAAGGTTCAACATTTGAGCTAACATATCCTACACATTTAAATGGGTTAATACAACAATCTGAAGTTTGTATTTTTTTATTATTTTAAATTATAAAAACTTTAAATTTTTTAATAAATAATTTTTATTAACAAAAAAAAAAAAAAAAAAAAAAAAAAAAAAAAAAAAAAAAAAAAAAATTAGTTTGAAATAATATTAAATAGAATAAATAAACTCAGTACACCATTATCATCAAAAAATAATTTATTTTTATTATTTTTATTTTTAGTTGGCATTATTTTAATTATAATTGGAGTTGTGAAAGGATTTTCAAAAGAAGGAAACCAGATTTTAGCTGGATTTGGTTTAATTACATCATTCTTTTCTTTATTTTTATTTTTAATAATATTTATAATTTCAAAAATTAATGTTTGTATAAAAATTTAAAATTTTAAAACTTTGATTTAGATTTTTTTTTATTTTTTATTTTATTTTTTTATTATTTAATATTAATTTTTTATTTTTCTTATAATTTTAAAATTATCTATATATATAGGTTTTAAATAAAATAAAATATGAATTAGATTTAATTAATGAAAATTATAAATCAAAAAATATAAAATGGTCATTACGTCATGATTTGAACATTAACTTTATTAATGAAGAATTATATAAAAAAAAACTTGGAAAAAGTACATTTATGCATGGAATTAAATATGATAATAACAATAAACCATACAGAGAAGAGTATATTTATTTCATAGAAATAGAATCCCCTTCTAGATTTTTACAAAATTTAACTGTAAAAACTTTTTCATCAAATCAAAATCATTGTGATACAATTATTTCATTTCAGAATAATAATAATAGTGATAATAATAGTGATAATAATAATAATAATAATAATAATAATAATAATAATAATAATAATAATAATAATAATAATAATAATAATAATAATAATAAAAATAATATCCAAGATGAGAAAGGGATTTGTATTAATGTGGATGAATTAAAAAATTTTTAAAATGAAAAAAAATAAAAAAAAAATAAAACAAAAATAAGCAAATTTGATGTGGTAAAAAATTTCAAAGAAATGTAATCAAGATTTTTAAAATTTAAAAATCTTAAAAAAAAAAATAAAAAAAAAAATAAAAATAAAAATAAAAATAAAAAAAAAATATTTTACAATTTGAGATTTGTAAGTTTTCTTTTAAAAATATTCTTTTTTTTTTTTCACCTTTTTTTTTAAAAAAAAAAACTTAATTTAGAATTTTAAATTAGAACCTAATTTTCCTAAAAAATAAAAAATAAAAAATAAAAAATAAAAATTAAAAAATAAAAAAAATTAATTTTTTATTTTTTTAATTTTTTTTTTTTTTTTGTTTATTTTTTTATTTTTTATTACGGGTGATAGCAATAAAAAAATTATTTTTTTAAATATTTAAAAATAACAATAAAAATAAAATAAAATAATTAAATTAAAAATAAAATAAATAATAATTTTTTTTATTTTATATCTATTTTTTTATTGAAGCATAGCTGTAGTATTCAAACTTTATTATAAACTATGGTTCTTTTTCTTCAACCAGGCCAAAAAGTGTTGTAAAATAAAACAAAAACAAAAAAATAAATAAAAATCAAAATAAAAAAAAAAAAATCAAAATATATTTTTTTTTTTTTTATTAGAATAAAAACAAAAAGAACAAAAAAAAAAAAAAAAGACTTTGTTTCTTTTTTTTTTTTAACAGATACAGTTGGAAAAAATGAATAATGATAAACCAAAACCATTAACAATGGATGACGATGGTGACATTAAAACTGTCGCCCCTCCTTCATCAGTGATTGGTGGTGTTAGTAGTAGAAGACCTACATCAACTCTTTCAAGAAGTGGTAGTGGTATAAATAATAGCAGTAGTGTTGATGTTAAAAAGACAACAACAACTTCTTCATCTTCTTCTACAAGGTCATCTTCTTTATCCACTTCGTCCTCTTCAACTACGTCAACTGCCACAAGACCAAAATCAACAATTATTCCATCTTCATCATCCTCCTCTTCTTCCTCTTCTTCATCTTCTTCATCATCGTCATCATCATCTACACAATCAAAAAGACCACCAGTTTTAGTTAGAAAATCACAGAGTAGTCTTTTAGTGAATGGTAGTGCAAAACCAAAATCATCATCATCTTCATCATCATCATCCTCCTCCTCCTCCTCTTCAACATCAAAAGCAAAAACAAGTGGAGATCAAAAAGTAACAAATACATCAGATACAGTAGAGTTGGAGAAATCATTAAATAATAATGCATCATTCAAAGAGTTTGACCCTGAAGTATCACCAGAATTTGAAAGAGTGGTGTCAGATTTCATAATTTTAGATGAGGATGACCAAGATTCTACTCCACCACCATATATTGATAGTGGAAATAATAATACAACAACAGCAACAACTACAGAAGATGTTGATGCATTATATAAAGAACAATTCTTACTTAGACAACAACAATCGATTTTTGATCAAATTTTAAGACAAAGACAATTAGAACAACAAATTATTCAACAACAACAAGAGCAACAACAACAAGATCAACAAGATCAACAACAACAAGATCAACAACAAGAACCACAAGAACAACAACACATCGAACAAGAACAACCAGGATTAAGTACAGAATTTATGAAACAACAACAAGCTATATATGATGAGATTCAAAGAGAAAGACAACAAAATATCATTGAAAAACCAAAAGAAGAAGAACAACAAGAAGAAGAGGAAGTAATTGAAGAAATTGTTAAGCCACAACCACCAATTGTTGAACTTAAAAAGACTTCTTCTTGGATGTCATCATTTTTTACAAAAGTTTTACCATCTTTATCTACAAATACCTCATCATCATCATCATCATCATCATCATCATCATCATCATCATCATCATCATCATCATCATCATCATCATCATCATCATCATCATCATCATCATCATCATCATCATCATCATCATCATCATCTAATATCGCGACTATGACCTCAGCATCAACTACAACAACATCAACAATATCGGCAGCAACCATTAATAATGGTGTTGGTATAACGACGACGACAACAACAGCAACAATATCGAATTTAGAATCATCTACGTCTTCATCATCATCATCATTTACACAAATCAATTCATCAACATCGACATTAACTTCACCATCAATTTTATCAACATCTTCAGCATCAAATATATCATTACCATTATCAAGTAGTGGTGGAATTGGATATAGTATCGTTGGTGGTGATAATAATAATAATAATAATAATAATAATAATAATAATAATAATAATAATAATAATAATAATAATAATTATGATGATGATGATACTAATAATACTATAATCAATAATAATAATAAAGGATTGAAAAGGTTACCACCACCACAAATTGTACATTCACAATCATTTCAACATCCACATCATTTACAAAAACAACAACAACAACAACAACAAAGTTTTCAATCATTTTCTACATTTTCTTCATTTCAACAAAATATAGTACCAAATAATATTGGATATTATAATAGTAATATGAATAATAATAATCAATCAATGATAATGAATAATATGATGTTACCACATAACCAAGCTGGTGGATTAGCATTGCTTCCATTTACAATTACAACTAATATGGCATTAACTATATTTCAAAAATGGTATAAATCATTATGGTTTGCACCAACTGATTTTAAAGAAAAGTTAGAAGAAACATTAAAGATGGAACAATATTTTATACCCTATTATGCTTTCTCTGTAATTGTACATTCAGTTCATTCTGGTAAAGTTGGTTTCTTAAAACATTCACCACCACCATCATCATCATCATCATCACAATCAACTTCACCAATGTTAATGAATCAACCCAATAATAGTAATAATAATAATGATAATATGGTTGTAGTTGTTCAAAAAGATCAAAGTGTAAAAATGGTTGAAGAAGAAGAAATTGAATGGAGTATTGGTCAAACTAATAGATATTCACAAACTCATAATGATATATTAGTTTATTCACCAGATAGACCAGATGATAAATTATTACAACATCCAAATCAACCACATCATCACCATCATCATCATTTACCATCCTATGAATATATTAAAGAAATTAATCAATGGAGATTAGAATCAAGTGAACCATTTCATCATCAACATCCACAATTATTAAATCCAATTACTGATCAATTCTTTCAGTTTGTACAACAGCAACAACAACAACAACAACAACAATTACAAATGTATAATCAACAACAACAACATCAACAACAACAACAACAACAAAATTTTAAAGGTTCATTACATTTAATGGATAATCAAAATATACAATCAAATTTAAATGGTGGTGAAAAACCTAAAGTAGCAGATAAAATGAATTGGGAGAAAGCATGGTTATTGGCAGAGATGAAAATTAAAAAGAATGAAGCCTATGGTAATGATTCAAAATTGAAAAAGGATTATCAAGCACATACAGTTGCAGAGGTTGAAACTAAATCTGATTTTGAAAATATTAAATATCGTACTATTTACGTACCAATGTACAAGTTAACCTATCATTATAATAATAGGGATTATATGTTTGTTATTAATGGTCAAAATGGTAAAAGTCATGGTATTAGACCCTATGGTGCAGGTTCAATCAAGAATACAGCAATTAAATTCTTTACAGGTGGATTTGTATCATCAGTTGAGAAACCAACAAATACTTTAAAAACTGAAAATAAATTAACTGGTAATGGGTTGGTGTTGGGTGAAGATTTAAATCAACAAGATATCTATTACAATGAAGATGAAGAACAAGTTCAATTATACAATAATGAACTCTATTATCTTCTATTACCAAGTTCTGATCAATTTTTATTATATCAAATGGTTGGTTATATAGTTTTAAAAAATAATGCTACCACTGGTGATATAGTTTTAGAATCTCATAAAAGAATGAGTGAACATATTGGTGGTCAAGTAACTTTAACTCCTGGTGAAACTCAAACTTTCTCTTATAAAGGAACTTGGTGTATAGAAATTAAATCTGGTGATCATAATCAACTTCAAGTAATTAGAATTGAAACAAATGGTGGTAGTGATAAACCATCTGGTGATCTTTCAATGTAAAAAAAAAAAAAAAAAAAAATCAAAAAAAAAAATCAAAACAAAACAAATCAAAAATATTAAAAAAAAAAAAATAATAAAAGATTAAAAAATTATTTATATAAAAAAATAATAATAATAAATTTTCAAATTTTTTATTAATTAATTATAATTAATTACAAAATACAGAATAATAATTATTTTCATTAATTAAAGTTGGAGAAGTTGAATTAATTTGTTGACAATTTGCAGAGGTATAAGATGGACCACAACCCCAAATTGAACAGTAATAGGTGTATGGTTGATTTGAAGCACTACAATAGTATGATGATGGTCTTGAAGTTGATTTTTCAATTGCTTTAGTTGCATTACTAAAATATTGAATATTGGTTACTTCATTTTCATTACATGAGTCAACATTATACATAAATGATTTAATGTAACTATTACTATTGATTAATGGTTGATTTGAAATTGAGACTTTATAAAAATATTGAACTGCTGGTAATGATGATTCGTCAAATGCAATATTTGTATTCTTTATACAATTACCAATTTTAACAGTTTGGGTTGTAGTTGCAGATCCTGAACAAACTGGTTCAATTACGTTTTCAACGGAATATTTAGCCCATTTAACTTGGTTTGATGATGATGTAAACATGTAGGTGTTGTTTCTGTCATAGGTGGTGCATGTGTCAAGTTGGATTGAGTAACCGATACCTTGTGAATTTCCACTACATTTACCATTTGAAAATGGTTGGAAATTGACATATTGAACTTGTGATTTTACAAATAAAATATTTATTATAAAAACAACTAATAATGTTATTAAAAATTTCATTTTTTTTATCTTTTATCTTTTATCTTTTATCTTTATATTGTTGTAATGTAAAAAAAAAAAAAAAAATATGAAATTGTAAAAACGAAAAAAATTTTTTTTTTTTTTTTTTTTATTTTTTTTATTATATATACATTTATAATTATCATATTTGTTTTAAACATATAAAGTGATTAAATAAATATTGGTGATAATGAAAATTTTAATTAAATAGTTTTTTTTTTTTTTTTCTTGACTTAAAATTTTAAGTTGAATCCGTCCTTTAAAGATTTAAAATTTTAAATTTTTTTTTTTAAACAAAACAATTTTTTATATTTTTATTTTTTTATTTATTTTATAACAATAAAAAAGAAAAAAGAAAAAAAGAAAAAATTTGAATCTTATTTTTTAATTTAATTATCATATAAATTATAATATTAATAAAAAAAAAAAAAAAAAAAAAAAATAAATAAATAATAAACAAGAATTGTTTTTTATTTTAAAAAAAAGAATTTAAAAAAAAAAAAATGAAGGATTATGAAATTGTATTCACCGTTTTTAGTTCAATAATTTTTGCATTCCTTCTTTTCAGGTTATGCAAATTTTGTTGTGTTTTTTGCTGTGCATTATGTAATGTCCCAGATAATGTTTACGGAAGAAAAAGACCAAGAGGTTCAATAGTTGTAGAAGAAAATGAAGATGATGGAAATGGAGAGAAGGAAGGTTTATTAAACGTTTAATCGGTTTTCCCGTTGGTCTCCATTTATAAAAAATAAAATTAAACAAAATAAAAATCATCTAAAATAAATCAAAAATCTATTTTATTTAATGTTTTTCTTTCCTTTTTATTTTTAAAGGTTGTAAGGTTGGGGATTGTAGTAGTTTCTATTAATGAACCACATTTTAGTACAACTGTTATCGTGGTTGCTGTAATCATCTATGTATCTATTTATTATACTTAACGTTAATACAACCGTATTGATTGTTTCTAGACTACCATTAATGAGAGAGACAGAGATTGAGGGAGAGAGAGAGATAGAGAGAGAGATAGACTTACATTTTTCATCACACATGATATCTTTAATATGAGATTGAATTAAAGAGCAAGAGATAAAGCCATATCATTGTTATCAATGATAATTAAATATCAGAAATTTTATTGAATACGAAGGTAGGAACTTCATTATGATTTACGGTTTCATCATATAAAGCTAAATAATATTGAATGGTGGAAGGTTGTACTTGTTGTTTTGGTGGTTCTTTGAAGTTCTTATCTAACAATGAAGGAATAGTATTTATTGTTGTTATAACCAAGGGTAATTTTTTTTTGAATTGGATAACGCAATTATTATTTGCTTCTCCTTGAGATGCTAGATCTCATTTTATTTATTTTTTTTTTTTACAGGGTCTTTTTGATTAAAACATCTTTTTTGTCCAAACTTTTTTCTAAATCTTTTTTTATTTTATCGTCTGGTTCGTGATTGATGTTTATGACGTATTTGAATTGTTTTTTTTTTAATTGAGTTTTATCCACAATTTCGCTTATTTTTTGTAGGCATTTGTGTTGCTTAATATTTGTGGTGTTGTTTGTGATTTTCATTTTATTTTCTTTCTATCTTTTTTATTTTTCTGATTAACTTGGGTTTTTTTTTTTTTTTTTTTTTTTTTTTTTTTTTTTTTTTTTTTTTTTATTTTATAGAAAGTACTGAGTGAATTATTGTATTTTTTGAGATGTTTAGGAAGTTCTATTGCGGGTGTTGAGAATGATTTGTGACACCCCTTGTCCTGTTTTATCAATTGGTGCGTGGTGTGTTATTTTGTTTTTATATTGTTGATTTATTGAGTAAATTTTATTTGTTTTTATATTTGTTTCAGTTAGAAGTGCTGCGTCCAGCTTGTTGTTGTCTAAAACGGTGTTTATTATGCTGGCAGATTGGATGGTGTTGGATCCTTGGATGTTCCAAACACCTATTCTTATTGTGTTTTTCTTTATAGTTTTATTTGGGGTAGATTTTTATCTACCTTTTGAAGTTTCTGGTTTATTTTGTCTTCTAACTGATCTTTACTTTGTTCGTTGTGTTGTTGGTCTTGTGTGTTTGTGGGGTTTTTTGATTTATTGATTTGTTTTAGAATTTCCTTGTTGAAGTTGTCTATATCTTCATCCATTTTTGTTTTTATGCTTTTTTGTCCATATTCACCCAATTTTGGTTTGACTGGTGTTTTGTTGGTCTTGTTTGTTTTGTCTTGTTGTTTCTTTTTTGGTGTGTTTAACAATTTACTTGGTGAATCGATAATTTTCGATGGTGTACCATAGGTTGGGCTGAAACTCATGATATGTTTTATTGGAGAGGAGAAGAACCATTGATTTGAAGGGATTGAAAGTGGGAATTCTATTTTTCTTATTGCATCAGTGTTTGGGCTGGTGAAGTCGAAGATATCATTTGCCTCTCTAAGTTTTTCTTCCGTTGTTAGTCCCTTTGTTTCGCCGTGTTGTTTTATTGGTGTATTGTATGGAGATGGTGGTTCGATAGGTTTTTCTGATTTTGTTTTAATTTCTTGATTGTTTATCGATTGTGTATTGATCTCATTCTCTATTCTTGTTAGTTCATCTACGTTTTCTAGTGATGCTTCTATTACCTTTTGAGCTGTATCATCTAGGGCCATAAATGTTTTATCATTAAATGAGGATGTGATTGGTGGGATAATGATTGTTCTTTTTCCTTGTTTTGGTATTTGTTCTGATGTAGATTGTGGTTGTTGTTCATCTGATTGTTTTTTATTTTTGTTTTCTTCTTGATTTTCTGGTAATGAGGTTTGATCTCTCCATCCTTTGTTGCAGTGTCCAATTAAATGTTAGATTTGTCTAGTTCAATGGATAAGTGTCAAATTCTTCTACGACTCTTTTCACTGTTTTGATAATTAGAGTTTCGCCTTTAATTTCTAATTTAATTAGTTTACATCCTTCATTTTCTATTACCCATTCTATTTCTGTGAGTGATTTATACCAATCAAAATCTGTATACATATTTTTTGGTCTTATAGTGGTTATAAATTGTCCTTTTAATTCTGCATCAAACATATTTACAAAATAGATTACTGTACTAATACTGTCTGTGAGAATTTTGAATGTATTATTACTTTTGATTAAAACATCTTTTTTGTCCAAACTTTTTTCTAAATCTTTTTTTATTTTATCGTCTGGTTCGTGATTGATGTTTATGACGTATTTGAATTGTTTTTTTTTTAATTGAGTTTTATCCACAATTTCGCTTATTTTTTGTAGGCATTTGTGTTGCTTAATATTTGTGGTGTTGTTTGTGATTTTCATCTTATTTTCTTTCTATTTTTTTTATTTTTCTTTAAAAAGTTAAAAATCTGGAAATTTTCTGATTAACTTGGGTTCCCAGGTTTTTTTTTTTTTTTTTTTTTTTTTTTTTAAGTCTTTTTTATATGAAAAATGAAATAATCAAAAAAAGAGATTGTTGTTGTTTGTTTTTTTCGATCTGATTATTTTTTGCTTTTTTTTTGAAAATTTTGCTACGCAAAATTCTCAAAACGAAACAAATAATAAATTACAATAAAGTAAAAAGATGGCTTTTTAAAATAGTTTATTTATTTATTTATTTGTTTTTTAAGTCTTTTTTATATGAAAAATGAAATAATCAAAAAAAGAGATTGTTGTTGTTGTTTGTTTTTTTCGATCTCATAACCAAGGGTAAATAAAACTGTTTTGAAAAATAAAACATCAAAGGTTTTATAGTGTAATTGGTTAGCACCCAGGACTTTGAATCCTGTAATCTGAGTTCGAGTCTCAGTAGAACCACTTTTTTCTCTCACCAAAAAGGTCGCAGGTTCAATTCCCCATAAAGAAATATGAATATCAATAGGCAGAGAAAACCATAAAAAGGTGGTGAACTCCAAAATACACACAATCCAAAGAAAATCAGATAAAAATTCTAACCAAAAAAATACCTCAAAGGAAAATAATTAAATAAATTTTACTACTTGGAATTAAAAGTTGTATTTTTTAAAATAAAAATAAGAACCGCTAATTTTTTGCCTTTAATGGAAATTAATTAATTTAAAAGAAAAAAAATAATAAATTAAAAAAATAAAAAATATAGTTATAAATATCATAGTTTAAAAATGTTTTTTTTAAAGATATTAAAATTTTGAATGTAACCAAAAAAATATATATATTTGTATTATAATTTTATGTTTGGAATTAAAAATTTAAAAAAAAAAACAATCAAAAAAACTCATATAAAATTACCAATATTTTCACCCACAATAGTTAGAATTAACCACAAAAATGGGTAATTCCAAATATAAAATACATTTATTATAATTTTATTTGTAATGGTATAATTTAAAATTAACTTCCTTTTTTTTTTTTAATTTAAAAAAAATACAAATAATGGAACCAAAAATAAATAATAATTTTTTTTAATATTATTCTAATTATTTAATTTTTATTTTTTTCATATATTTATTTATTTTATTTTATTTTATTTTATTTTTTTTGTTTTAAATAAAATTTATTATTTAAACATAAATAAAAAATAATTTATTCATTAATTTTTATTATCTAAATTTTTTAAAAAAAAAAAAAAAATGAAAATTAAATTAATTTTAGTTTTAATTGTTTTTTTAACAATAGTAAATGTTAACAATAGTATTGATTTATGTTTATCAAATCCAAAGAAAGCATTAGTTAATCAAGCATGCAAATATTCAACAGATTGTGAATATCCATTATTTTGTGGTAGTGGTAATGGGTATGGTAAAAATGCGACATGTTCTAAAAACATTGAAACTGGTGGTAGTTGTGAATCAAATAATCAATGCACACCGTGTAATGTTTGTTTTAATGCAAAATGTAAAGTCAAGCTTTATCTTGGTGATGCTTGCGATGAAAATAAGAGCTATTGTTCAAGTTCAGTTTGTATAAAAGGTAAATGCTCGATTCAAGGTGATGTTTGCACTGCCAATAATCAATGTAAATTCAATAACTACTGCAAATCTGGTAAATGCGTTCCATTAGAGAAAGAAGGTTCATCATGTGATAAAGACTCAAGTTGTTCATTAACCAATGCTTGTGTCGGTGGTAAATGTGTCACAAAGTATCAAAAACCATTAGGTGCTGTTTGTAACTCGTCAAATGAATGTCAAGTATTCTCTGGCCACGTTTGTGGTGCCAATGGTAAGTGTTCAGTTTATAATCAACTATTATCAAAATGTAAAGAAAACTCTGATTGTGGTCCCAATGGTATGTGTATGTGCAAGAGTGAAACTGAAAATGTTTGTGTTGATTTATCAGTGGGTGCTCTTAAAAATGATAAATGTCCATCACTACTCTCCTCTTTCTCCTCTTGTATGACTCGTGAACGTTGTACTGAGAATACTCCAACCGGTTGCCCAAAATGTTATCCAATTTTCATGTGTTATCAATATTCATGTTTCTATATGAACCAATTCATTAGATCAACCCAAAATTATTATAAATCATTTTGTTCTTAAGTAGTACTAAAATAAAATTAAAAAAAAAAAAAAAAAAATACCTGTTTGTCCATAAAATTATATAAGAAAAAAAAAAAAAAATTAAAAAAAAAAAAAAAAAAAAGGTATTGAGTAATTCCTCCCAAAACCTCAAAACCTTAATAAAAATTTTTATTTTTTTTTTTTTTTTTTTTCACTTTTTCCAAAACAAATAATACATTTCACTAAATAATTTGTATCTCTTTATTTCTTTATATTTTTTTTTTTTTTTTTTTTTTATTTCTTTATATTTTTTTTTTTTTTTATTTGTTTTTTCTTTTTTTTACAATTTTTTCAATATCTTTTTTTTTTTTTTTTTTTTTTTTTTTTTTTTTTTTTTTTTTTTCTTTTTATATTTTTTGGAATATCACCAATAACAATAATTCATTATACATAAATAAAATTAAACACGCAATAAATAAGAAAAATTAAAAATTAAAAATAATAAAAAAAAAGAACCAATATAATAAAAATAATAATAATAATATGTCATTATTAGTAGAAGAAAAGAATAAACTAAATGAAACTCAAGGCGATGTAGCAATGCATACTATCGATGATAAAAACGAAAACGATAATACAACATTAGAGACAACAACAGCAACAACAACAACAGATATAATAGAAACAACAGAGGTAACAGAAACTACACCCTCAAAAGAAATAATAAAACAAGGTTTATCACCTTTACCACCTTTTCTGCCAATTGGTTCAACTTGGGAAATGGTTGGCGATATGCTTCAAAATCAAATAAAATCATTATCAACATCATCTTCACCATTAACAACAACTACAACAATTACAACAACATCAACTACTGATAAAAATAATAATATTGATAATAATATTAATAATAATAATAATATTGATAATAATAACAATAATATTGATAATAATAATATTGATAATAATAATAATAATAATAATAATAATAATAATAATAATAATAATAATAATAATAATAATAATAATAATAATAATAATAATAATAATAGTAATATTATTATTAATATTGATAATAATAATAATAATAATAATAATAATATTAATATTAACAATAATAGTGAACCTATGATAATCATGGATTCAAATAGTAATAATAGCAATAATAGTAGTAATAATAGTACATCACCATCGGAAGCAAATGATGATATAAAAAATAATAATAATAGTATTAATAATAATAATGATGGTAGCAATAGTAACAATAATAGCAATATCAATAATAATGAAAAAGCTTTTACTTTATTAAGTGAAACTTGTAAGTTCTTTTTCTTTCTTGTTAACAATATTGATACTATATATATATATATATATATATATAAATATTAATTTATATATTATTAAATTTATTTCTAGATATGGATGTCTTTGGAATATTACCATCTAAAGACCCATTAGTTTTAGTGGTTTGTCATAAATGTTCAAAGCCTGTTAAAAAATCAAGATTCATTAATCATTTTGAAAATTGTTTAGGAACAGGTGGTAATAATAATTATTGTAATAGTAATAGTGGAGTTTTAGACAATACTAGTAGTGGTAATAGTACTACGGCAGCGGTAAATGGCGATACAACAACATCATCAGTAGTAAATGATTCAAATATAAATTCATCAACAACCTTAACAGCACCAATTACACCAAATCCAGTGACTAATGCAAAAGGAAATAAATCAAATCCTTCTCCTGACCCAAAGAAAAAAGTAAATGCAGGTATAGGAAGAGGTAGACCAAAGAAAAAGGTTGATCCTCCTAAAATACCAGAAGTAATCACAACTCCAATTGTTGATTCAACCACCACTTCTACTTCTACTTCTACTTCTACTACTACTACTACTACTACTTCTACCCCTACAAATACAACCATTGAAAATCTATCACAATCTTCTTCTCAATCATCCTCACAATCATCTAATAATCTAGATACACTTATAGCAACAAACAATCCCACCAACACCACTACCACCACAATAAATAGTACAGATGTATTAATACCGACAAATGCAACAACCACATCAACAACAACAGCAGCAGCACCAATAACACCAACAACAACAACAGTAACAACACAACCAACAGAACAACAAGTTGTAAAAAAAATGGGGGCAATGCAACCATTAACAGCAAGAAAAAGGAACTATGATTCTTTGAAATCATCTTCGTCCTCTACACCAATTGTTCCAAGTACAAACAAACCTTCACTTGAAACTTGTCCTGAAGGTGATACACCATCAAAAAATACTTTAGATACTAATAATGATAGTACAACAACAACAACAACAACATCAGCAACAGCAACAACATCAGCAATCGCTTCTCCAGGAGCAACAGCAGCAACAGATACTAATACTACACCATCATCATCAACCACAAATGAACCAAGCAGTAATGTTAATAATTCTGAAGATTCTACTAAAATTGATAAAATGGAAATAGATGGCGATAATAATACTTCCGATAATAATAATAGCAATAATGGCAATAGTAATAATAATAATAATAATAATAATAATAATAATAATAATAATAATAATAATAGTAGCAATGATAATAATAATAGCAATAATAATAATGATAATAATAATGATAATGATAAAAATATCAACAACAACAATAATAACAATAATAATAATAATAATAATAATAATAATAATGATAGTAATAACAACAATAAAGAAGAAACTAAATTAGATACAAAATTAATTAATTCAATAGGTTGTAATGGTATAGTTACAATGGTAGTACCATTAGCATATAGAACTCTTAATTGTAGTATCATTAATGAGAATAAAAGATTTAAGAATTTATTTTCACCTGAAAAAGTTAAAGTTTCATTAACATCTGAAGATGATACTGACGATTCAGATGATAATGATGGTGATGATGATACAACAATGATGATGACGAATATAAATAATGAAAAGAAATCTTCAAATAAAAATAAAAATACCATTATTACACCATTAGGTATATCACCATTACTAATTAATGATATACTTTTAAATGCATCAATGAGAGCAAAAAATTATCAACAACAATTATTAATGCAACAGCAATTACAACAACAATTAAAACAACAACAAATACAGATTCAACAACAACAATTGATACTACAACAACAAGCTCAACAACAAGCTCAACAAGCTCAACAACAAGCTCAACAACAAGCTCAACTACAAATGCAACAACAGCAAATACAACAACAACTGCAACAACAGCAACAACAACAACAACAACAACAACAATGGACTTCTCAACAAACACATACAAATACAACACCAAATATGGTTTCAAAGATTTCAACAACGCCACAAACTAGCAATAATAGTAATAAACCTACATATGCACCACCACCTCAATTCCAGACTAATAATAATAATAATAATAATAATAATAATAATAATAATAATAATAATAATAATAATAATAATAATAATAATAATAATAACAGTAACACCAATATTAATAATAACAATAATAATACATCAATGAATCCACCAACACCTAATTCTTCAACATCAATGAATCCACCAACACCAAACACTTCAATGAATCCACCAACTCCAAACACTGTAAATACATCAATGAATCCACCAACTCCAACACCTGCAACACCTTCAACACCTTCAACAATGATGAATCCTCCTACACCTGTTACAAATAGTATTTCAACATCATCTTCATCAGTACCAACCACAACCACAACTACAACAACAACAACAACGGAAAAAGAGAGTAAAAAAGAATCTAAACCAAAGAAATTAACTAAAAAAGAAAAAGAAAAACTAGAGAAAGAAAAGGAAAAAGAAAAAGAAAAAGAAAAGAAAAAGAAATCTAAAAAAGATAAAGATAAAGAAAAAGATAAAGAAAAAGAAAAAGATTCTGAGAGTAAGTTTATTTTTTTAAAATTATTAATTATTATTGTTTTAAGAATTGATTATTAATAATTTTTCCATTCATTTTTTATTTTATTTTTTATCCGAACACCCAAACAGAAAAATCCAATTCCAAAAAGAAAAAGGAAGATAAAAAACTTAGCAATAGTTCAGGCGCTGTTACAGCATCGATTATTAGCGAATCACCAACTGCAGCATCATTAACAACTTCAACAACAGCAACAGCAACAATGACAACAACAACACAACCACCTGTATTAGTGCCAAATCAACCTCCAACACCTAACCAATTGGTAAATTCAATGTCACCATCACCTTCACCAACAATACAACAACAAAATATTCTACCAACACAACAAATTCAACCACAAATTCAACCCCAACAACAAATACAATCACCCCAACAACAATTCCAACAACCACAACCACATCAACAACAATTCCAACAACCACAACCACAACCACAACAACAACAAAATATATCACATTTACAACCTCCACAAATTTTACAACAACAACAACAACAAATACAACAACAATTACAGCAACAACAATTACAACAACAACAGCTTCAACAACAATTACAACAATTACCTCCACAAATACTGCAACAATTACAACAACAACAATTACAACAACAACAACAACAATTACAACAACAACAACAACAACAACTTCAAACACCACAAATTTTACTTCAAAATCAAAATCAAAATATAAATATGAATTTAATTAATCCACAATTATTCCAAGCAAATCAAATGATGTCATCACCAAATATTGTTTATGCAAATTCTCCATTACCTCAAAACCAAAATCAAAACCAACAAAATCAAAATCAAAATCAAAACCAACAACAAATATTAACTCAACAACAATTACAACAACAACAATTATTAAAACAACAACAGTTACAACAACTTTACTATAGGCAATTAGCACAACAACAACAACAACAGCAACAGCAACAACAACAAAATAATACTCAATTAAATAATAGTGGAGGATTTCAACAACAACAATTTGCAAATAATAACCTAAATATACCCCAACAACAAGTACCATCACCTCAAATTGGGCAACAACAACAACAACAACAATTACCTCTTGGAATTCAACCTCCACCCCAAATAATACAAAATATGCAACAACAACAACAACTTCAACAACAACAATTACTACAACAACAATTACTACAACAACAATTATTGCAACAACAGCAACTACAACAATTACAACAACAACAAAACAATAATAAACAATATATTCCACAATAATTAAATACTAGAATTATTTGTGGAAAATAATATTTATTTTAAATTTATAATTATTTTTATTTTTATTTTTATTTTTTTATTTTTTTTTTTCTTAATATAAAATACAAAGTGTTTTTATTTTTAAATTGATTAATTTGATTTTTCATGATCATAACCATAATCAATACTATTACCCAAAGTTGAGTTATTATTATTGTTATTATTATTAATAATTGGATTTGAAGAAGATGATAAATCTTTTTGAGTTACAACATCTAATTCTTTGGAATTAGCATTAGCATTATCATCAGTCATTGGAGTATCACCATTTAATTCATCCAAAACTGATTGATCAATTTCTTTGAATCTATAGGCAATAATGATAAAGATAAAGATGAATACAAACATTACAGAACCAAATAATAATGATAAAACATATTCTGGTAATTCAATTAATTCAATTACAAAAGCATCAAACATATTACCAATGGAAACACAAATTAACCAACCTGCAATTACCAATGATTTCATAGAACGTGGTGAATTTGCATAGGCAAATTCTAAACCAGTGATTGATAATAAAACTTCAGCGGCAGTCAAGACAACATATTGTGGTATTTGTAAAGCGATATGTACAGATTCTGGTGGAGAGTTATCAATATGAACTTGAATAATAGCTGAAATGTAAAATGCAATCACAGACAAAAACATACCGGTACCCATTCTACGAAGGAGTGTGAAATTAATCTTCTTTCTTTCCAATGGACGATAAATACCATATTCAAAGATTGGTACGAAAATCATAACCAATAATGGATTAATACAATTGATAATTTCAGAATCAATTTCCCAACTTCCTAAATGTCTATCCATAGAATTGGCTTGAATAGTCCAACGAGTACCAGTTTGATCATACAAAGCCCAGAAGAATGGTAATGGTACAAACACTGTTAAAACTCTTAATACCAATTTCACTTGTTCAACAATTCTTGGTGAATATTTTAATTTGGCTCTGTCCAAGAAACTATTGTTATAGTAATGGTCATTGTATTTACTACCACGGAATGTTTTCTTTACACTTTCAGAGATACCGGTACCAACGATACAGAATGCAGTTGATAAAACGGATCCTTGTGGTTTACGTTTAACATATTGTTTATTACCAACTAAATAAATTAAAATTGAAATAATTAATATACCAGCTGGAATTACAAATGCACACCAATAACCAACATTAGTTCTTAAAATTGGTGAAAGAATTGATGAAAAGAATGATCCTAAATTTACACACCAATAAAATACTTGGAAAAGATTTTGAAGTAATTTCTTTTGATGTGGACCAAATTGATCACCACAAAATGAACTTACAACTGGTTTAATACCACCTGTACCAATTGCAATACAAGTTAAACCAACAATTAAACCTAATTTTTTTTTTTTTTTTTAAAATAAATTTAATTAATAAATTATTTTAATTTTTTAATTATTATTTTTTTTAAAATAGTATTTAAATATTTACCCCATGGTGATCTTTCACCTGGACTGTCACCAGTAATTCCTGGAATTGCAGTAATTGAAAAAATAGCAGCTCCAAAACAATATAAAATACTGAAATATAAAATTGTTTTGTATTTTCCTAAAACACCATCAGCAACATAAGCACCAACAAGTGAACTTTTTTTTTTTTATAAAAAATAAATAAATATTAATAACTTTTTAATATTTTTTAAAAATTTAATGAAATTTACTTACAAAATATAAGCACCAGCATTAAAACCGTGACCAATTGAAGAAGCATTTTTTTCAGAATATCCCATGAAACTGATTAAATAATTTGTTAAAATACCTCTTAAAGCATAGTATGAATACCTTTCACAAATTTCATTACCCATAATATATTTAATTGATGATGGAAAATGATTTTCATCCCCTCCATAAACAAAAACTTCATTATCAATACCTTCCATATCACCTTGTTTACCTTTAGATGAACCCTTTCCATCAATTGATGACCCTAAATTATCAATTGATGTTGATACACCAGAATTTGATGATTCTTCTTCTATCGCCATTTTTTATAATAATAATTATTTTCTTTCTTTTTTTTTTTTTTTTTTTTTTTTTTTATGGTTCCCTTTTTTCCAAAAATAAATTTTTTTTTTTTTTTTTAACTATTATTTATTATTTTAATGTTATTAATAGATATTAATTTACAAAGATTTTGATTTTTTAAGCTATTAATACCACAAAAGGAATGGTATGTATATTTATAAATTTTTTTTTTATTATTATTTGGGGGTTTTTTTTTTTTTTTTTTTTTTTTTTATTTATTTATATATTTATTTATTTATTTATTTATTATATTAGTATTAATATTTAGTATTAAAAAACCAATAAAATTTCTTTAAACCGAATCTTCTAAAAATTTCAAAAAAAAAAAAAAAAAAAAAAAAAAAAAAAAAAAATTAATTTTTTATTTATATTATCATATATATATATATATTATGAATAACATTTATTTATTTGAATTTCCCAAATATTTAAGATAATTTTTTAGAATGTTCTAGAACATTCGAAGAATAAAAAATTTTCGAAAGAAAAGTAAAAATTTCGAACCGGCACAATGACGCGATCATTGCGCAAGGTCGAAAAACTGAAAAATTCCGAACCGACACTATGCACAAAGTTGTGAAGGGTCGAAAACTCTTATTTTTTTGAGTTTTGCTAAATTTTTAAGAAAATAAAAACGTATAAATAGTGGCACTAAAAACTAAAACAATTTGATTTATTTTATTTGGGAATTCCTCCTATATATATTTAAGATACACACACACACAAATTTTATACAAATAATTATTTCTCTTTATTAATTTTTAATATTATTATTTTTTCTCATATTATAATTTTAGATATCAACAATAAAATATGTCTACCACTGTTAATAATAATGATGCCTCTAGTAGTAGTACCTCTGCCTCTAATAGCGCTGAATCCTTTGATTTAAGAATGAAATCAATGGAGGATCAAATCAACAACCTTTCCTTAGCCTTTACAAGATTCATGAAAGAACCTATGTTCTCTTCTAATACCAACTCACGTAGCCAACCTTCTCATGATAACTCTGACACCGAGAATGAACAAAGTGAAGATGAATCAAGTAACAATGTCGATGTTCCAACCGATTATCAATTATCCGATACCTTACTTGGTCAGTACAAACATATGGTAAACAATAAAGGTTTACTCGTCGAAGAAGAATGTATCCTCAAGAAAGATGAGATATCCGAATTGAATAAAGTATTCAACTTTCCATCTAACTTCCAAGTGAATGTCGCTCCATTCGGTACACCTGAAGGTATTACTGTATCATCCAACGTCAAGAACAATGATACTGATTGTTGATTGTCGAAAAGCGAATCAACGATAGCTTGAAACCTTTGCTTCTCATGTCAAGTATGTTATCATCTGATAGCTCTAATGTCGATGTAGAACTTATTAGTTACTTAACTCAGAGTGCAATCGTCTTAGCCGTTAACGCTCAAGCATCGCTTAGTCGTGTCCGTCGTAACAACATCGCTAAAGAAATCTATGGTTCTGAAGTACTCTTACCAATTAAGATCAAGGATACACCAAAGATGTTTGATGAAACTGAAACTGAACGTGTAAGAAAGCTAGCCAAGTCAATCAGAAAGAACAACGAAGCTAAACAATCATTGTTAAAATTGAATTATCATTCCAAGTCCAATGTCAAGAAATCAGTTAACTCAAGTGGTAATAACACTACAGGAAACAGTAGTAATAGTAAATCCAGTAGTGGGAGTAATGGCCGATCTAACAACTTCAATGGATCACCAAGTAATGTTGCATCAGGTAGCAACAATACCAAGTCTGCCAACGGTACCAACAACCGTTTTCAGAAGAACAAGAAGTAAACTTACCAGTAGGTGGACGTCTGTTCCACCACAAACAAGTTTGGAAAGAATTGGGTCTTCCAAACTTTTGTCAAGAGGTCGTAAATGGATTAAAAGTCCATCTACTTCCAAACTTCAAGCCGATGCCAAACCCAATTCCGATTTCAATTCCAGAGGGTCCAAAATCAGATTGCATCACAAAGGAAGTACAAGACTTGTTATTAGACGATGCCATCGAACAAGTACTTCCAAACCGTTATTCAAAGCGCGTTTTTTACTCCAACGTGTTTACGGTTCCAAAACCTGGAACGAATCTACATCGTCCAGTTCTCGATTTAAAAAGGTTAAACACTTACATCAACAACCAATCATTCAAGATGGAAGGAATCAAGAATCTACCATCAATGGTCAAACAAGGTTATTACATGGTAAAACTCGATATCAAGAAAGCTTACCTCCACGTTTTAGTAGATCCGCAATACAGAGACTTATTTCGCTTCGTGTGGAAAGGTTCGCACTACCGTTGGAAAACAATGCCGTTCGGGTTATCGACAGCTCCTCGTATCTTTACAATGTTGTTAAGACCTGTACTTCGAATGTTGAGAGATATCAACGTATCCGTCATCGCATACTTGGACGATCTATTAATCGTCGGTTCAACAAAAGAAGAATGTTTATCCAACCTCAAAAAGACAATGGACTTACTTGTCAAACTAGGTTTCAAGTTAAATCTAGAAAAGAGTGTTCTCGAACCAACTCAATCAATTACATTTCTCGGATTACAAATCGATTCGGTATCAATGAAGCTTCTTGTTCCCAAAGAAAAGAAGAAAAGTGTCATCAAGGAAATAAGAAACTTTTTAAAACTAGATTGTTGCTCCCCAAGAAAGCTTGCTGGTTTAAAAGGAAAGCTAATCGCACTGAAAGATGCAGTCATCCCTTTCAGACTTTACACTCGTCGAACAAACAAGTTTCACTCTCAGTGTCTGACTCTAGCCAATGGAGATTGGGATCAATCATTCCCCATTCCTCAAGAGGTCAAGTCAGAGATTTCACATTGGTTAACAGTTCTAAACCAATGGAATGGAAAAGAAATCAGTCTGTTTCCAAGTTACGACTATGTTCTTACAACCGATGCCTCGGAATCAGGTGCAGGTGCCACACTCAAGAAAGGAAACAAGGTAATCAAAACTTGGTCATTCCAGTGGTCAACAACTCAATCAAACATGTCGTCAAATCGTCGAGAAATGCTCGCGCTGCTAATGGCCTATCAAGCGCTATGTCAGAAACTGAACAACTGCAAGCTGAAGATCCAAACCGACAATACTACCACTCTCTCATACATCAATCGCCAGGGTGGTCAGATACAAGATCTCTCAGTTCTGTTCGAACAACTTTGGAAACAATGCCTCAAGAAGAAAGTGAACTTGATTGGAGAGCATATTCCAGGATTCTTCAATGTAAAAGCCGACCACCTCAGTCGTCTTTCAGAGATGAATCACAAATCATCGACCAGAGTAATCAAGAGTTACATCTGGCAACTGAAGAAGGAAGTGTTCAATCGCATCCAACTTCAATTCGGTCAAATACAGATGGATCTGTTCGCATCTCACCTCAACCATCAAACGAACAACTACTCAACAATAAGAATGAATGCACTCAACCTCGATTGGAGTCAATGGAAGCAATGTCTGGCCTTTCCACCACCCATTCTTTTGCCTTCTATCCTGGAGAAGATGAACTCATCCAGTTCGAAGAAGGTTTCTATAATACTGATCTTCCCAATCTGGAGATCAGCAACTTGGTATCCGATGATTCAAGCACAAGTTCCTCGTCATCATCGTCACATGTTTCCTCAAGTACTGGGAACATTCCAAGAAGTATTGACCAAACAATCAGTAGAGTCGATACCAATCCAGATTCAACAACGTTGGAAGCTGGGGATTATTCAACTTTCCAATCTCATGTAATGTCCTTCGCTCGTACAACAAATACAAAAACAGCTGAGCTGTTAATGAAGTCATGGGAACCTTCAACTCTCAAAGTATATAGCTCCAGTTATACAAGATTCCGCAATTTCTGTACTTTGAACTCTTTGAATCCAGCAAACATTACCTTAGTTGTTTTCATGGATTATCTTACACATCTATTCAAACACAAACCTCCGTTAGCTTTCTCAACTATTAACGGTCATCGATCTATGTTGAATCAGTTGTTACTCCTTAGGAATCAAACTGATATTGTTAATGATCCATTCATTACAAGAATTATGACTGGTATTCACAAGTTGCGTCCTTCATCTGCAAAGTATAAAGAGATATGGGATGCAAATCAAGTATTCAAGCACTTATCTACTATCAAAGTCATCCCCAAGTACACATACACTGCGCTATTAAACAAGACACTTGTACTCTGTAAAATGTTTGGTTTAGCAAGATCATCAGACTTGGTGAAGTGGTCGTTCAAAGGTCTCATTATTACTCCTGACTCAATCAAAGGTCCCGTTATTAATGCTAAAGAACAAAGAAGTGGTATTGTTTCAATCTTAGAATTAACATCGTTAGATGATACTAACTCTCAAGTGTGCCCTGTTCGCCACCTTGCAACATACCTTAGAGCATCTAAAGGAAGAAGAAAGCCCCATTCGGGTGACTCTGTCTTTATTAAGAATGAAGGTGAACCGCTCCAAGTTAATGATATTAATTCAATTGTACTATCAACACTCTCAAAGTCAGGTATTGATATTGTCAAGTTCAAATCTCACTCTACCCGTTCCGCTATGGCTTCTCTGCTGTTGTCCAATAACGTTCCGTTCCACGTTGTCAAAAAGATGGGTCGTTGGAAATCAAACGATACTGTAGATACCTTCTACGATAAAAGAATCATTGGTGAAAAATCTGGTGGTTTCTTAAATACTGTCGTCCAAATTTCATAATATATATATATATATGATAATATAAATTAAAAATTTAATTTATTAAATTATATTTTATATTAAATATATATATATATATTAGTCCCATCCCACCCGCCCTTAGTCGGAATTCCATAAATCAAATTGTTTTAGTTTTTAGTGCCACTATTTATACGTTTTTATTTTCTTAAAAATTTAGCAAAACTCAAAAAAATAAGAGTTTTCGACCCTTCACAACTTTGTGCATAGTGTCGGTTCGGAATTTTTCAGTTTTTCGACCTTGCGCAATGATCGCGTCATTGTGCCGGTTCGAAATTTTTACTTTTCTTTCGAAAATTTTTTATTCTTCGAATGTTCTAGAACATTCTAAAAAATTATCTTAAATATTTGGGAAATTCAAATAAATAAATGTTATTCATAATATATATATATATATTTAATATAAAATATAATTTAATAAATTAAATTTTTAATTTTATTACTTACAATGATAAAATAAAAATAAAAAATTATTATACAAATACAAATATAATACAGATAATAATACAGTTATAATAATAAAAAAATAGTTTATTATATAAAGTAAATTATATATAAATTTCTAAGGAAAAAGGGGAATGAAAGGAAAATATTAAAAAAAAAAAAATAATTTCTTTATAAATAATTTTTTTTTTTTTTACTGGTTAAAAAAAAAAAAAAAATAAATCAAAATAAAAAACAAATAAATAATTATAAAATTAGCCATTAAAAATATCTGTCCTCTCCTATTAATTCTATTTTTATTTTTTTTTGTTGCTTCGGAATTATTTCAAAAAAAAAAAATAAAAACAATCGGTTTCCAACCGAATCTTTTTTTTTTGTGGATTTTTTTTGGATTTTTTTTTATTTTTTTTTATTTTTTTTTAGATTTTTTTGGATTTTTTTTATCCCTTTTTTGTTAAATAATGTTGTGAAATTTTAAAAATGAACAAAAAATTGCAGATGAAAAGGTTCATTGCGAATAAAATTATTTTGTTTTATTAAATATTTATTGTAATTTGTTTGATTGATTATGAACCATCACAACCGAAAATTCTTTTTTTTAAGTTTAAAAAAAAAAATTATGATTATATGGCAGGAAGCCAATCTCAAAAGTTCTGGATTTTTTTCAAAAAATAATAAATAAGACCTACATTACACAAAAGTTTTTATTTTTAAAATTTTTTTTCTCGAATAAAACAAGTTATACTTTTTTTTTTTTCTTTTACTTTTTTTTTATTTTAATAATAAAAAAAATTAAGATTAGAAGGTAAAAAAAAAAAAAAAAAAAAAAAAAAAAAAAAAAAAAAAAAAAAAAAAAAAAAAAAAATTTAAATTACACAAAATTTAACACATTACAAATTTCGGAAATGAGTGGTTATTATTTTTTTCGTTCAAAGCAAAATTTGCAATGACTTTTTTTTTTTTTTTTTTTTTTTTTTTTTCTGGTTATTTTAAGAATACTTAATATTATAGACAATTTTAATTATTTATTATTATTATTTTTATTATTATTTTTATTATTTACTTTTGATAAAATTGGATAATAATAATTTAACCATTATAAAAATAAAAAAAATAAAACAATTGTTAAACCATTTATTTTATTTTTATTTTTTTTTTTTTTTTATTATTTTTTATTTTTTATTTTTTTTTTTTATTTTTATTTTTATTTTTTTTTATTTAATAAAAATAGTTCTATTTATAAAGTTTAACAATTAAAATCAAATAAAGTTAAACAGTGTGGCATTTTTTTATAATTTTTACAATCCATAATTATTTTTAAATTTTTATGATAATTTTTTTTTTTTTTTTTTTTTTTTTTTTTTTTTTTTTTAAAAAATAAATAAATAATAAATAAAAATAAATAAATTAATTTTTATGGTTTTTTAGAAAATTTTACCCAAAAAGTTTACTTTTATATTCTTTTTTTCACTCTTTAATTTTTTTTTTTTTTTTTTTTTTATTATTCTTCAAGTAGAGATTTTAATTTTTTAAATTATTATTTTATTTGCAAATCTTAACTTATGTGAAACAGAATTGAAAGGTTGAAAATGGTAACATCCCAATAGATTATAATTTATCATAGAGAATAAAATTAATTAATAAACATATTATTTAATATTTTGAATTTTAAATTCAAAAACGATAAACCGGGATTCCAATAAAAATGAATGAGAATATTGGATTTTTTGAAAATAAAAAATCTATAATTTTTTTTTAAAATGTCAAAAAGTTTACTAAATATTATTTAAATATAAAAAAAGGGAAATAAAAAGAAAATAAATAAATAAATAATTAAAATTTATTAAATACAAAAAAAAATATATTAAAATAAAAAATGAGTCTTGAACTATCATTAAAAGAATTATTCTTAAATATTCCCAAGTGTTGGGAAACAAAACCAAATAAAACCGAATATATGCAATTTTTATATCAAGAAGCAGTGGATATGGGAGTTTGGAGAAAAGATAATGAAATTGATATATTAACACATCATCATGTTACTGATTTATCAAGATTCTTTTGGCCAAAAGCTGACTTTGAAGGATTAGTATTAGGTGCAGAATTAATGGTTTGGTTTTTTGCATTTGATGAATTATTCGATGGTGGCTTCATTGATGATGATGAGGATGAGCAATATACAATACACTGAACTTGAAACAAGTTTTGTTAAATCTTATAAATGTACTGCAGGTTTTAATTCAAATTTAATTCCAATTGTTGATCACGTAAGAAGTTTATCATATGAAAGTATAAGTTGGTCAGTTCAAACCCCTCGTTATATTAGTCAAACCAATCCTTTTGTTGAGTTAAGAAGAAATACTAAATAGTTACTAATATTTGTAAATTAAAATAAAATATTAATATAAATCTAATATTAATTTTTAAAAAACTATCAATTTATGTTTTATCTAATTGAATTCCATATATTTATTTTATTTTATTTTATTTTTTAAATTATTATAAATTATTATTATTATTATATAAATTATTTTTAAATTATTATATATAATAATTTAAAAAAAAAATATATAATTAATTTCTTGAAATTAATTTAATTGAGAATGGTATTGGGTGTATGGAAATACCTGAAACTTCTATATCTTTTAATTGCATTCCATCAATGGACTTAATTTGAAAATTTAAAATAATATTTGCACAAACACTAAATAAATTTAATTCAGCAATTGATATACCTACACAATTTCTTGGACCAGTGGAAAAAGGTAAACAAACCCTATCAAGATCATTGAAATAATTATTATTTTGTATTGGTTGTGGTTGTTGTTGCTGTTGCTGTTGCTGTTGCTTTTGATTATAATAATTTATCCATCTATCTGGATTAAATACATTTGGTTCATCAACATATAGATGACTCATACCAAATGCATTTGAAAGTATTTGAGTACCTTTTTCTATAAAAAAACCATTAATTTCACAATTTTGAGTTGCAATTCTTGGAACTGATAATGGAAGTGGTGTTCTTATTCTTAAAACTTCTTTAATAACATTAATTAAATATTGACAATTATCTCTTTCTTTTAAAGATATAAACTTTATTTTACTTTCATTATTATTATCGCCCAATACAGAAATTAATTCATTATAACATTTCTCTTGAATGGCTGGATTATTAATTAAATATAAACATACCCATTCAAGTGTTGCTGCAACTGTATCATCACCAGCAAAAACAAAACTCATACAACCTTTAATAATACTAATTTTCTTTTCTTCTAAAGTTGTATTTGGTGAATTTGTAAATTCATATTCAATGAAATAGTCCATTAAATCTCTAGGATTTGATTTATCAAATTTTAATAAATGTTGATCATAAATTTCTTCCATAAATTTGAAAACTTTACTAGCACTATTATTTAATTTTTTATATTCATTTTTAAAAAATGGTCTTAAAATTTTAATAAAATCACTAATATTACCAGTTCCTAATAATAAAAATACTTGTTGAATTGGTTCTGTTAATTTTGTAATTGGATCATTATCAATATTATTATCATTAATATTAATTTGTTTTTCATCATTATCTTGTTTAAACATTATTCCTAAAACAATACTAATTGAAAATTTACCAAAATATTTTTTAGATTTAAACTAATAATTATCAAAAAAAAAAAAAACAATTAGCACTATATTAATATATTTTAAAAACTTTAGTTTAATAACTATAAATATTCTAATACTTACTGGTTCATTTATTTTTGAATGAGTTCTCATTGAATTAATTAAAATTTTAGTTTGATTTTCAATAACTTCTTTATAGTTTGATATTATTTTTGTTTTTGTAATTGATGATGAAACTATTTTTCTAATTACCGGCCACTTTTCATTATAATCAATAAATATTAAATTTACACCTCCACCAGTAAATGATTCAAAGCTTTTTAATCTTGGTCTATCTGAAAAATTTGTAAATTGTTTAACCATAATTTCTTTATTTATTGATGGGTCTGTTACAATTACAGTTTTAATATCACCAAGCCATAATGAGAATATTCCTCCATTTTTTTCTACCAATTTTGTTAAATTTCTATGTGGATTAACTCCAAGTTTATAAAGATGTCCAATTATTGGCAAAGCATATGATAAAGTTGGTACATCATACTTTTTAACTTTATTTTTCTTTATCTATTATTAAAAATAAAATAAAATTTTTAGTTTATTATAAATTTTTTAAAAAAAAATAATAAAAATATTAAATAATACAAAATAATTAAATATAATTATATTTACAAAATCAAAAATTAAAAAACAAACTAAAAAATAAAAAATTAATAATAATATATTCATTAGTTATTTTTAAATGCATAAATAATTAAAATGAATATTATTATTTTTTTTTTTTCTATTCTTTTTATATGATAAAATTATTTATTTTTTTTTTTTTTTTTTACAAAAAATTAAAATATAATAAAAAATCAGTTGAAATACATTCATCAAATAAATAATTTATAAATAAAACTAGCATTAATAAATTATTTCTACCAATTCTGACACCCAGAAAATAATCTTTTTTTTTTTTTTCTTCAATTAAACTTGTTCATTAAAAATTTTTAAAAAATAAATGGGGGTTATTGTAAAAGTGGTATTAAAAAAAAAATTATTTTTTTTTTTTTTAAAAAAACAATCTCTTAATATTATTTTCTTGTCACCCAAGAGTGTTGATTTAAATTTATGGAAAACATGATTACAAAAAAGAATTTATATTATTCTAAAAAATATCAAGATTAACAGATAAAAAAAAAAAAAAAAAAAAAAACTGACCAAACTAAAAATATGAAATTAAAATAAATAATATTAAAATTTGAATATTTAAATAGAAAATAATAATGATTTATTTAAATTATTCTTAAAAAATCAAGTGAAAAAAATGGATATTAAAAATCTATCATTAAAAGATATAAAATTCCCTAAAAGTTGGGAAACAAAACCAAGTAAAATTGAATACATGCAATTTGTTTATCAAGAAGCAATTGATATGAAAGTTTGGAGAAAAGATAATGAAATTGATATATTAACACACCACCATGTTACTGATTTATCAAGATTCTTTTGGCCAAATGCTGACTTTGAAGGATTGGTATTAGGTGCAGAATTAATGGTTTGGTTCTTTGCATTCGATGATTTATTCGATGGTGGTTTTATTGATGATAATGAAAATGAACAATATAGACTAGTGAATAGAATGAATAAAGTATTCTTGGAAGGCACCATTGAGGATGACTCAACTGGTGCAGAGAGAATGGGGTATTATTTAAGAAATAAAGTTAGAGCAATATGTGGAGAGAAAAGACAATCAACATTCCACCGTTTCAATAGCTCCTGCGTTCAATGGGTAGATTCAATAATACCATTTATTAAATTAAAAAGAAATCAAAAATCATTAGATTTCAATCTATACATTCATCATAGAAAATTCAATATTGGTGCAATACCTTGTTTTTTGGTATCTGAAATCATTCTTGACCCAATGTCAAATATTGAATGTTTTATTTGGTTAGATTCAAGATGGATTAAAATGTCTGAAATCATTTGTGAAATAATTGCACTTGTAAATGATTGTGTATCCTATGAGAAGGAAATCAAAGAGAATGGTGCACCTTTAAATTCTCTAAAATTTATTCAAATTGAAAAGAATTTAAATTTACAAGAATCATTTGAATATATTTCAAATTATTTAAATGAACTAATTAACCAATACATTGAACTTGAAACTAGTTTTATTAAATCCTATAAACCTATAACATCCAATTACAATTCAAACTTTATTGCAATAGTTGAACACTTACATAATATGTCATTTGCCAATGTTTCTTGGTCTACTCAAACTCCACGTTACCTTAGTCAAACACAACCATTTCTTGAATTAAGAAGAAATAAAAAAATTATTACAAAAATTTATGATTTAAAAAATAAATAAAAAAAATAAAAAATTAAAAAAAAAATGAAAAAAATAAAAAATAAAAATATCTTTTTTTTTTTTTTCAAAATGAAAATAAAAAAAAATAAAAATAAATAAAAATTTAGATTTTTTTTATAAAAAAAAAATTAATTAATTATTTTTTTTTTTTTTTTATTTTATTTTTTTCATTTCACTTTTCGTCTCATATTTTTTTTTTTATTATTTTTTTTTTTTTTACAATTACTATTTCAAATATTAAAAAAAAATAAATATAAATAATATTAATTTGTATTACTAACTATCATTTCAATATTAATAATATACCAATAAAATAAAAAATAAAATAAAAACAATGAGTATTAATAGTGATTATAATAAAGAGAATAATAATATATCACCATTAAATACTAGTAGTGAAAGAAGAAGTAGTTTAAGGAATAGTTTAAATAATAGCAGTAATAATAATAATAATAATGTAATAAATACACCAACAGCTAATTCAATTAATAGTAGTGGTAATTTTTCACCAAAAGAATTTGTATCAAATATAGATGGTGAGGAGATAATTTATCAAAATCAAAGTGTAGAGTATAAACAAAGATTATGTACCATTCAAATTAAACAATCTACATTAATCATTAAATTCAATGAAAAGGGTGGTTTCACTAAATATTTAGTATCAGATACGATAGTTGGATCAGAGATAACCAATGAATCCACCAATGAATATACAATCTACTCATGTGTAATGAATACATTGGATGTGACAAAGGAAACCAGAAGAAGAAAGCAATTCTCATTAAGATTTAGAGACAGATTCGAATTGAATCAATTCAATGACAAGTTTGTAGAGGCTTTCTTAGACACCCTTCCAATGGGCAATCCAAGGGAGAGAAGAATCAGGGTTATCCTAAATCCAAAATCTGGTAAGAAAATGTCGGATTCCATCTTTAAAGATATCAATGAGCTCTTTAAAGATTCGAAAATATTCGTAAAGAAAACCGTTACAAAAGGACCTGACCATGCGAAAAAGATTGGCTATAAATTCAACCTCAAGAAATACGATACCATAGTTTTCATATCTGGTGATGGTTTATTCCACGAGTTTATCAATGGTCTTTTGAGTAGAACCGACTTTGAACAAGCTAGAAAGATACCATTGGCTTTGATCCCAGGTGGCACTGGTAATGGCATTGCTTGTTCCATCGGTTTACAAGATCCAATGTCTTGTGCATTAGCAGTTATACGTGGTTTCACTAAACCATTAGATGTTAGTGTAATTCAACAAGGTGATAAAAAATGGTGTTCAATCTTGTCTCTAACTTGGGGTATAGTATCCGATGTTGATATAGAATCTGAAAAGTATCGTGCCTTGGGTGATGTTCGTCTAATCTTGGGTGCAGCATTACGTATTCTAAACCTACGTATCTATCGTGGCAAAATTTGGTATTTACCAGCTTTAGAATTAAATAAAACAGAAATTGCTAAAATTCCAAAATGTTCTTATTCATGTGAAATTTGTGAAAGTGATAATCCAATTTCAACAATTGAAAATGTTATATCTCAACAACAACAAAATAATACAACAACAAATCAATTAAGACGTTCATCTTTAAATAATAGTAGTAATGGATTTTCACCAAAATTAAATACTAGTGGTAGTATTTCAAATGGAAATGATGATGAATTAAGATCAATGTTTTCAAAAGAAGAGAATATAAAGATTGAAAATGAAATACATGATCACCAAAATGATGATGTTTTACCATTACTTAAATCATCAAGTGATCAACATTTCATTGTTCCACCAACTAAATTACCAAATCAACAATTCTTAAAAGAGACAAAAGAGGAGTTATTTGCAAAAGGTTGGAAAGTTTTAGAAGGTGAATTCATTGGTATCGTCGCAAGTACAGTATCCCATTTAGCTTCAGATTTCATCGCATCTCCAACTGCACATCTTTCTGATGGTTTAATTGATTTAGTAGTAATTAATAATAATAAGAAATTTAGTAAAGCAGGTTTATTATCAGTTTTAACAGAATCCTCAACTGGTGCTCATGTAAAGAGTGATCTCATTGATCAATATAAGGTTCAAGCTATGATCTTAGAACCAAGTAATGATAGAGAAGGTATTATTGCTGTAGATGGTGAATTAATCTCTTATGGTCGTACTTCAATGGAATGTATGAGAGCTTGTATTAATTTAATTTGTAGAACTTATTAAATAAATAAAATAAAATAAAATAAAATAAAATAAAATAAAATAAAATAAAATAAATAAAATCTATAATTATTTTTTATATATTTATAAAATATTATTTATTTATTTTTTTTAAGGTTTTGTTAAAAATCTAGAACAATTTAAAGATTGATAATAATTTGATTTATAATTATAAAATCTTTCAACTGAATTACATTCATATTGGAAACATTCAAATTGTTTAAAACATTTACAAGTTATTGGTGATAATGTATTACATTTTTCATTTATAAGACATTGTTCAAGTTTTTGTTCAAGGTTTACACATTTTTCATTATTTAATTCACCATTTGGACCTACACATACTGATTTGCTATTAACATCATCTAAACAAACACAGAGACCACCATTACATGTTGATTCATCTTCACATTGTTTAAAATATTGATCATTTTTAATACATTTTTGAGTTTCTTGATTACATATTTCACCATTGAAAACCCTGCATTGTAATGGAGAATCGGTACATTTTTCACCAACTTTTGAAGAATATTTTATTATACATTTATTGGATGATGTACAAATATGACTTGTTGGACATTGGGAATTAGCTTTACAAACTATGGAATTAATATCATTTGGAATTGGTTTACATTGTTTGGTTTTATCATCACAATATTGATTCAATGGGCAATTGTAACTATTACAAGCTGATATTAATTGACAAATTCCATTTTTACATTCACTCGATGATGAACACTTTTGTGAGGTTACTTTTGGATTACAACGATCACCAGTTGCAATAATAATTTCACATTTACCATTAACACAATCTCCAAAGTCATAAGTTAATGTACAATCTGTTTTCTTTGTACAACTTTCACCAGTTGTACGAATTTTTGAACAAACAGAATTAAAGCATACTTCTGGGAATAAACAATCTGCATTTATTTCACATGATGATCCTTTTAATCCATATGTTCTATTTGAATTACATTCATATGATAAACATAAATTATAATTATTTATTATTAAAATTAAAATTAATAATAATTTCATTTTTTTTTTTTTTAATTGTTATAACTATTTTTATATAAATAAAAATTTTATTTTAAATGTGTTTAGAAAAAAAAAAAAAAAAAAAAAAAAAAAAAATTATTATTTATATGTTTTTTTTTTTTTTATTATTTTAATATTATTATTATTATTATTTCC